>NC_083110.1:12238238-12538238 GCF_949774975.1 Lagenorhynchus albirostris
CTTATATGTAGAATCTAAAAAATGATACAAATGAACATATTTACAAAACACAAACAGATTCACAGATATACCATACAAAGTTAAGGTTACCAAAGGGAAAGGATAAACTGGGAGTTTGGGATGACCATATAAGCACTACTATATATAAAATAGATAAACAACAAGGACTGTACAGAACAGGGAACTATATTCAATATCTTGTAATAACCTATAATGGAAAAGAATCTGAAAAAGAATATATATATAAAACTGAATCACTTTGCTGTACACCTGAAACACAACTTTTTAAATCAACTATACTTCAACTAAAAATATTTTTAAAAAGCGAACAGAATTTCTTGGCAGTGCATCATGTCCTGTTGAATATGCTGACCATGAACACATAATGACAACATTCTGCCCTGCTGCTTTTTCTGCAATGACGCTCGGCAACCTTGGTCAATAGTTGGATTCACTGAGAAAGGCCAAGTAGGTGTGTTGAAAGGACAATGGGGCAAGGGAATTGAGGAAATTAGTGAGAGTGGTCAAAGTGACAGAACACTGAATATAAGTAGGATAGGGAAGGAAGTGAAGAAAGGAGGACACTGGTAAGTGAGAAATTGTAAGGGCAGTCCAATGAATTCAAGGAGCTGGTTTAACAGAAATAACTGAATGAGCCACCTGGAAGGAAAAGAGTTGTAAGGTGTCTGAGTTGTTGATTTTGAAGGTAGAACTGTTCTGGGTGATAACAAAGTCCAGAGAGTGGCCATAAAAACACATGACCAAAGTCGGGAGTGAAGTAAAGATGACTGGAGACGAAGAGTTCAAGGAACCCAGCTGCCAGGATACTGGGTATTAACATAAATGAAGTCACACGAGATGCTGACGTTAGAGTCTGGGTATAGAGACCAAGATTTGGTGGATGGTGACAAAGAGGAGTAGAGGGATGGTAGAGCCAAAAGCAAGAGTCTTAATGGAGCAGGGGTTTTTACAAGAGGGTGCAAGAGCAGTAGTGTGGAAATGTCTACATGGAACAAGGAGGCCCCTCCAGACTCTAGGATATGCGGTTGAGCAAATTCTCCTTGGAAAAGCTCTGTAGAAAGTTATATCTTCAGGAGTGAGCCAGCACTCTACAAAATGGAAACAAAATACAGTCGGCCCTCTCTATTCACAGGGCCAACCAACCATGGATTGATCCACGGTTAGTTGAATACTGGGATGTGAAATGTGTGGATTTTGGAGGGCCTGCCCACTATACTTCACCATCTTATATAACTGACTTAAGCATCCAGGGATTTTGGTATCCATGGGGGTCTTGGCACTAATTCCTGCAGAAACCGAGGGAGGGCTGTACCTACATTATGGAGTTACCAGGGTTAAATGCAATAGTGTATGTGGAAATGCCTGTCATATAAAATAATGGTTTTATTTATTAAAAAATACAATTTACAATGCACATGATACTATGCTAAGTACATTTTGTGCATTATCTCATTTAATCCTAATAGTTGGATAGGCAAACACTATTATTATCTGTATTCTAAAAATGAAGAAGCTGGGTTTCAGAGGGGTTAAGTAACTTGCACAGGTCTCCCAGCTCAGAGGTATCAAATGTGAACCCCAGCAGTCTGAGGTCAGAGACCACACTTTTAAACACTAGTATAAGCTGACTATTTGTTTTGAAAACAACTTTATCATGTTGTTACATATGAATGAACTCAAGAAAGGAATTTCTTATGAAATCATTTAAACTAAGCCTAAATTAAGTTAGGCAAAATTTGGGGGTAAATATAAAAATTCTCAAAATTGTAGTCTTTATGTTATTTTCAGTATGAAAATCACACTACCATCATACCCTATTTATAGGGCCAGGAAGGGGGATTAAAGCCAGTTAATTTTTTTGAGCTTTGCGCCTCAAGGCAAGTCTGCAAAGCTATTTTGGACTGTTTGATCATGAATGATGACTCTGAAATAACAGGGAAGTCAGGGAAGAGATGAAGTCAGGGAAGAGATGAAAATGAATTTGGAGTAAATGTAGCTGATAGTTGGAGTAGGTGGAAATAAAAGGAACTATTCTGGCAGTGTGGAATGATGGGAGGGCTAGAAAGGAAGAACCAGGGGTTCTAGTTGCCTGCATCTCCTTAACGTGGATCAGAGAAAGGGCAGGTGCTGTCCCATCCCTCATGGATCTTGTAAGGGGAGAATTGTCACTTGCATTGAGCAGTGTCTCTAGGCTACTGGGGATATCCAAGCGTAATTTATTTACAGTCCAGGAATTCCAAGAACTCTGAGTTTATCCCTAAGAGGAAAAAGTTGCCAGTGGTAATTCATGATGAAGTCACAAGAACTTTCACCTGGTCTTGAGCGCTCATTTGGACCTCCTAGTCCTATAACCACCACACTGAAATTCTGGGTAAATGTTCTCATTCTTTCCTTCTCTCAGGAGAAAAGTCTTCAGTACCTCAATGCTGTGCTCTAGAATTCTGCCATCAGGATTGTGCCCTCAGCCATGGGCACTGTGGGGAGATGGAAAGGGTGCACAAGGATTCACATTCAAACTAAGGACGTTCTAGATCACGTCTAGGGATGGTGTAGTGGTGAGCATTACTCCCCACACTAGTGGTTGAGACTGGAGGAGAGATGATCATAGGAAAGAATTAATTGAGTATTGACATTTTCCTTAGCATTTTTTTCTTTTTGTTTTTCAAGGGGAAAATTTTTTTTGTCCCATCACTGAGGGACTAAAATGGTACCTCAACTCTGATCCTTAACCCTTCAGGACCCAGTACTATTTTCCTCACCAGGCTTGTCCCAGGAATATGAAGTAAAAGAGTTACTTTTCCAATTTACAGAAAGAAATGATCAGCCTTAACATGCTCATGAGCTGGTGGTACTATCTTAAGTAAAGAAGATTTTTAAAAATACATTCAGAGCCAAAGAATTCCAGGGAACTTTTTCTGAAGTACCCAGTGAGAACTCCAGATAGCCACATCTTTTTCCCTTTGTTTTATAAGCCCAGTCCCTGAAGTGCTCGGTTCTAAGAATCGTTAGGAAAAGATGAAACTCTTTCTGGCAGGTACTGAGATGTCTGGTTTGTTTTGACTCTGCATTGATCCCAGGAATGTTAAGAGGCATGTTTTCATGCAAACCACACTTTAATAAAAAGATGACTATGGTTAGATCCAGTCCCATGGGGTAGCTAAAAAATAAAAATATGTATATGTTGGAAAAACGAATGCTTCTGTAGCCAATTCTGCCAGGTTCACAGAGGGGGGCTTTCTGGAAGGTTTTTACACCAATCCTCTCTATTCTGATTAGAGTGGCAGTTCCTAGCTTTTTCAGTTATAGTTTGTCAGTTTTTCCATTAAAGATCACAGCTTCTCAGAACACAAACTTCTGGTGTGTTTCTAATCCCTCCAAGTCTTGCTGATGGCAGGCAATCCAATGGCATGCAACACACCCGCTCCATATCTTTGCCTAACTTTTTGATGTGGAATTCCAAGTTTTGTGAGTCTAGTCTTTCCCACATCATCCCGTACAGCTGTCCTCAGATCCAGAAATCTATGGACAGAAAGCAGAAAATCAGATACTCTGCTTTTTGGAATGTGAGTTTTATACAAGGGGGTAAGAGATTCCTGGCATGTAACCTGGACCAAGTTTTAATTATTTTATTTCTTTTTGGAAGAAGTCAGCACTGTTGACCAGATGTACTGCTGTGAGCATCTGGAACAAAAAGGAGCCTGATTTTGTCAGGAAGCCTAGATTAGAGTTCAAGCCCTTCCACTGACTAAGCTGTACGGCCCTGGGTGATCATATACTCTTTATGGGAAATGGCTTCCCCTTTGGTAAAATGAAATGGTTGGGTATGCTGGAATCTAAGCCTCTCATAGCTTTTGGACCCAGAAGATTCCGGAGAAAATGAAAATACCTTGTCACAGGTTTCACAGTGCTACCCCATATCACCAGTAGATGGCAGAGTCGCATTGTAATCTGAAATGGATACTGTGATGTGATACCGGTAATCCTAATGGTGATGAAGCTTATCAAGGTAGGTACAGTATAACGACTAATAAGTAAATAAAAGGTTGTTCTTAACCAGCAGATTCATGGACCCCTAGGCAAAGATCCTTGGTTACCATTAAACCCGATGGGGACTCCACACTTAGACAATTGGCATCTTTTCAAACTATATTTTGAAAGGCAATATACCCACTGGAGCAAATTATGTATTTCTTCTCTTACTCACTCTCATTTATTAATTAATTCAACGACTATTTGTCAAGTCCAGTATGTTCCAGGTCCTGGGATAATCCTGAGGACACAGAGATAAACAAAGACAATATAATATCAGCACTCAGGAAGCTCATCCTCCGGAGAGTTATACCATTGAACAAGCACTTATTGAGGCAAAAGTCTACAGACAAGTCTATAGGTAGATTATGTAACATGGGTGCTGAGAGGTAGAGTGTTGACGATAACTTCCTTGGTGAAGTACTGGATATTTGAGAACAAGAAAAGTCTGATTTAACAAACAAAAAAATTAGTTGGGGAAAGAAGTGGTCCAGGCAGAAGAACAGCATGTGCCAAGATTCATAGGCAAGAGAGGGTGAGAAGCATTCCAGGAGCAAAAGAAGCCAGAACGCTTGTGGCATAGAACCAGGCAGAGGGCGGTATATTGATGAAAAGAAGAAAACTGGTTTCACAGAATTCTTCACTTCCCCATGACTCCATCGGCAAGGGTGCTTTTGTCAGACTAGTTAGCTGGCATCTTGGTGGGTAGAGAAGCCTGGTCCAATGATAGTAAAAGAGAGAACAGGTTCATTTTGACTGCGAAGTAGGAGAGAGGAACGTGGAGATCTGAGAATCAAAACTGGCTTGTATCAGTTTATATCAAAAGAATATTGACTGTATTTCTGGGATTCATTAATCTATCCCTTGCTGGCCAGCACCCAAGATGGTAGCAGTTAGCCTGTCAAAGTGACACAACCAACTGTATAATGTCTGTGTACTCTTGGCTCTATTCTCCTCAACACTAATCCTAGCTACCTGTGTGCCAGACACTGGGATTGACCCTTGCAATGCAAGAATTTGCAGCACTGTGGAACCACAGAGGTTGGCTGAAGAGGCCTGTGTCACCCCTCATTTGCCCACCATCCCTCACTCATCATAACTCAGTATCAATTAAGCAACTGTTTTTCTCTGTAAATCTCCGTTCTTTAATAGCATGGTTGCTTAGCAAACGACACTGTGAATTAGCTCCTGAAGTGTTTCTACGCAGTAGAGGGAACAAACAACATGTCGGTATAGATTTTCTGGCCGTAAAACCAAGACAGGTATTAGATTTTAAAGAATTACAGGCTGCAGACAGGTGATCACTTAGTTTTAAAAGCCAAGTTAGGTTTGTAATCTGCTATGAGTCTTGGAATGGCCACAAAGCTGAAGGTAGACAAAGTTATGTCTGTGAACTCAAATGACTAGTCCATTCACTGCTCCTCCCCCAGGTCTGTTTAAATGCCCAGAATAGTGAGTATTGTGTACCTAGACATTTGCTTGAAGGCATGCAAAATCCAAAGTCAATGAATCTTTCTCCACTGCTTTTATGTGGAACTAAGCACATTTACATAACGCAATTCTGTGTGTGAGAAATCAGAGATGCTTTGGGGCTACTGGAAAATTTTCATTTAGCTTGTAGTGACATTCTTAGACCATGCAGCAAAAAATCAAGAACTGTTTATTTTCAGGGCCTGGCTGCAGTTTGGCAGAATACAGTGGGCAGCCATTTATTTTTGCCCATCTCCTTGCTTGATCTAACCATACATCTAACTGCAGGTTACTATAAACATAATGAGGATCACTTGGGGATGTGAGCCCAGAGTCTTGGACAGTTTTATTAGTATTCATAAATGTTTATGTTCCAGATATGATTGTATTATTATAGTTTTGTATATATGCACATAAAATTCACAGGCTACTAATTTTATTAACTCAACCATGCCCCCACTCCTAGGCAGAAAAATATATTAGAGATGATAAAAATGAAGACCTATCAGTATGTTGGCCACAATGCTTCAAATAGAACCCATTTTTAATAGAACCATAGTGCTTAGGGTCAGCCTGACCCACTGGTGGATCAAAACGCCCTCCTCTCCCCATATCACTCTTCTTCGTGGCCTGAAATCACCTTTAGAGACAATCATGGACAGTACCATCAGTTAAGAGACTGTTTTTCCACTGGAGGAGACATGAGGGATGACCTTCCCTTGTATTACACACAACTATGGGTTATCTAAAGTTAGGCACACTTCTCAGTGCGTTAATTAAACACCACTTTCTTTCTTTCCCACTCAAAAAATATAATTGTGTTCACTCTCATTTACATAAAAAGTGAACTGCTAGCAAGCTGAGACATAAAGGAGTAGCAGTAAAGAATAATAATCTCTAATATATCCCATGTTATTGATGCCAGGTCAGGGTCTTAAAGACCGAGATAAGATTCCAGAAAGGAGCCTAAAGGGCTTCACTGACTATCTGAAGAATAATGAATAATGAATAACTTCGTAGCAGTTACTGTCACTAGAATGCTGAGGGGGCAGGGACAGAAGCAGCACTGGATAGCTTCTTAAAAATCAGAAATGAAGGTCAGAGAAATTTCCCAACAGAACTGTGATCATCAAGACTGGAGTTTTCTCTGCATATGTCCAGGTGTCCCTGGCTGGACAAAATGGGGGCACATGCAGTGACCAGATGACTTTGAAAGGTTGGATACAGGAAGGACCAAGGAGAGCTATTTTCTACATCTTGTTTCACCAAGGCTGACAGAACATTAGAGCTAGGGGGGACTTATTTTAAGAAGTCTCCCTCACTCTCCAGATAATTGAACCAAATCCAGAGAGACTGATGGTCACACAGGGGTTGTGACACAGAGCTGCTAGGGCTGTGGCTTGAACCAGCTTCTCTTAACTACCAGTGAGGTCCAATTTCCTTCACACTGCATATTAAAGCAAGCAGGAGAAGCAAGGAGAATAAAGAAACCACAGTTTAGTGGCATGCCCAGGATTTCCTTAGCTTGCTGAAATGGATGCTTTCGGAAGAAACAGTAAAATGCAATCCTCAGATTACCCTTGGCTAAATGACATAATGGACACGAAACCTTTGGTGTGAGCTGTTGGTTACAGTGCTCTCCTAAGTTAGCCTGGGACCAGTTCTCTTTGTCCACCTGTTCATACTCACACCATCCTGGACCCCATGTGTCTGCTGGAATTCCCCACCTATGCCTGATCTCTTCCTTCATTTGGCCAAAACAAATAGTTGCTTCCATCTGAAACATAACATCTTTTCAATTTTATCCTTCAAGACCAGATGTCTTTTGCCCAGCAAGTCTCTAGCTATGTAGGCTGTTAATCCTGTTCAAGTCACCATGCTGAGGGGGTCTAAAAGGCATTCCTAGAGCCATCCTTCACTACCTAGCTTTCATGCCCTGCCTATATGTCCAGCAGAAGAATGGAAAAAGGAATTGGAAGATAGAACTTGAGTCTTAGCTATAATGACCTTTGGCAAGACTCAATGTCTTTGAGTTTTAATGTTCTCATCTATAAAACACAGATTAAAACCCCCCACTTGCCATGCGTTACAGAGTGGTGGGGTCCCAATGTGGAGAGATATGTGAAAGTGCTTTGGTAAACTTAAAGCACCTTGTAGATTCAATGCATTATTAGTAGCTCCTAGGAGTCATGCCGTGGTAGGAATCTGAAGCCAGTTGTGGAGAACTCCTAAGTATCCTTAAGATCCAGGCCGTGGTGACTCCCTGCTCAACCTGCACACAGAGTCAGCTGTGCTTCTAAGTTTTCTGACTAAGAGAATCACCATCTTTGTGGAGATACAAAATATTACACCATCCCTAATACATAGAGATCGCCTCTTCCCACTGCTGCTACTAACCCAGAAGGAGAGGTGATTCAGGAAAGAACTAACTTTTCCTCACTATCAGGAAACCATGTGGGTTGTCTTTACAGTTATTTTTCCAGAAGATGTTTGTCTGATGCCTAAAAACTTTCCTGTGTCCTCCTTGACTATCTTGCTAATTCTTTGACAGAAACTTCATCTACTATTTCCACTTCTTCACCTGTCATGTGTACAGTGAAGAAAAATGTTTTTTCTCATTGCCTTTTGAGCCAAGACTACCAAACTTTGGTGTCTGTATTCTCTGAACAAATTTCCTCTGAAACAAATTTTTGTAGTAAATCTCTCTTGAATCTGGCATATCCGTTTCTTTTCACACATTTACCCTATAAACTCACATCTTTGTTTTCTCACCCATCTGAAATCCTGACAGATGGTGTAATTTACATAGTGAATTAAATCTGCTCTGCCTTTACCCTCCATGGGATGCCATCTGAAACATAGGCCATGCACCTGCCCCTTTCTTACCTGTGACATTTATGGAAAGCGCTCAACTAATCATATTTACCTCCTTCCAGATCCAGTTTATGCTGGAAAATCTTGGAATACAAATCAGATCAAGTGTTGATCACTTGGCAGATCATCTGAACTCAGTTGTGTGGAACCCTTGGGAAATAGACATTTCCAGGGAGAGGAAAGGATTTGAAAACTATTAAAAGTTTAGGTAAATGTGTGTCCAGTAAATGTTAGAGGGGACCTGTTTAAGATCAGGTAGTTGCCCAGAAAATTTCTAGAAAGTATCCCATATCTCCTACTACCTTTGATCAGGGTTCCTCCGAGACTATGATTTTTAAATTTTTTTGCCCTGTCAAAAGGATGGGCTGTTAAGACAGGAATAAAGACACAGACCTACTAGAGAATGGACTTGAGGATATGGGGAGGGGGAAGGGTAAGCTGGGACAAAGTGAGAGAGTGGCATGGACATATATACACTACCAAACGTAAAATAGATAGATAGTGGGAAGCAGCCGCATAGCACAAGGAGATCAGCTCCGTGCTTTGTGACCACCTAGAGGGGTGGGAGGGAGGGAGACGCAAGAGGGAAGAGATATGGGAACATATGTATATGTACAACTGATTCACTTTGTTATAAAGCAGAAACTAACACACCATTGTAAAGCAATTATACTCCAATAAAGATGTTAGAAACAAAAAAAAAAGGATGGGCTGAATAGCTAAACAACATTCCATAATAAGAACATATAGATGGATTAAACATTCCTACATACAGTAAATTAGAGAGAATGTGTAGTGGTAGTTGATTTTAGTTTTTCATTCCTCTTACTGAGGAAATGATGGCTAAGGGAATTTTTTTTATTATTTTGAATGATTTTTACCTCAAATTTTCATTTTGAAAATTTTCAGACATACAGAAAAGTTTATTAAAAGTAAAATGAATTACTGTCTATTGTTCACCCAAATTTACTAATTGTTAAATTTTGCCACATTTGCTTGATCTCTCCCTTTTTATTTCCCCCTTTTCCTCAGAATGATTGAAAACAGACATCGTGATGCTGCTTTACCCACAAATACTTCAGGGTATTTCTCCTAACCTCAATATCATTGTTGTATCTATGTCATTTAACACTGATATATTTTTCAATAAATTTTTATTGTGATAAAACTTATATAGAGAGAAATATATAAATATGTGTACAGTTCAGTTGGTTTTTACAAATGCATATAATCCATGCCCCTATCAAGATATACCTCTATCAAGATAAAGGGCATTTCCATCACCCTAGAAAATTCCCTCATGCCCTCTTCCAGTCAATCCTCTTCACCCCTAGAAGCAACCACTGATCTGATTTCTATCGCCATAAATTCATTTCACCTCATCTAGAACTTCATATAAATGGAGTCATACAGTATACATATTTTAGTTTAGCTTATTTTTTTTGTTGTTTAGATTTTTTTCATGTCATAATATTTCTGAGATTCATTCATGTTTTATGGCGTTCAGTGGTTCATTCCTTTATATTGTTGATTAGTATTATATTATCTATATAGCTCAGTTTATTATCTATCTCACCTGGACTGTTTTGAGTTCTTAGGCTATTATGAACATTCTTATTTCTTTTTTAATGAAGATTCTTGTACAAAGTTTCATGGACATTGATACAATATTGCCTAATACATAGTCTATATTCAGATTATCCCAACTGTCCCCCAAATGTCCTCCATGGCATTTTTTTTCCTCATTCAAGGATCAAATCAAGGATCACACATTACATTTGGCTGTTTCTCTTTGGTGTCCTTTAACTGAGAACAATCCTGCTTTTAAGAAATATCTCCTGTGTCATTTGGAAATACCCACAATGATCTTTGAGCATTTTGAGGGAATAATCTTAATGCTGGTTCAGCCTAGGTCTGCTCTGTGGATCCCATAGATATCTATTCAGCACTGGGATTTATTTCTGTTTCTTGCTTCAGATCCCTTATTAATAATTGAAAAATTCCTTTAAATAAATATTTATTGGGTACCTATAAGTACTAAGCATTGTTGTAGGTACTGGAATACAGGCCTAGACAAAAATGTGAAGAAAGAAGGGAAAAAAAATCCCTTATGTTATAGAATTTACATTCTAGTGAGAACGTTCTCACATTTTGCTTACATAGTTGTTCACGTTGTTCAAAAGACCAAGGCTTCATCTTCTGCTTCTGTAGAGATTTTGTGTTCTGCTTTTTCAAATGCAACCTGGGCTTCCCTGGTGGTGCAGTGGTTAAGAATCCGCCTTCCAATGCAGGGAACATGGCGTCCAGCCCTGGTCCGGGAAGATCCCACATGCCGCAGAGCAACTAAGCCTGTGCGCCACAACTACTGAGCCTGCGCTCTAGAGCCCGCAAGCCACTACTACTGAAGCCCGCACGCCTAGAGCCCGTGCTCTGCAACAACAGAAGCTACCGCAATAAGAAGCCCGCGCACAGCAACGAACAGTAGCCCCTGCTCGCCACAACTAGAGAAAGCCCACACGCAGCAACGAAGACCCAATGCAGCCAAAAATAAATAAATAAAATGCAGCCTGTTTGGAGAGAACTGGGGTTGCCTGCGTGAACACAGCATGAAGGGGGTTAGTGTGCCACAGCTAGCCAGGAGGGAGTCTGGGGAAAAGTCTGGAGCTGCCGAAGAGGCAAGAGACTTTTTCTCGCTTCCTTGTTTCGTGGTGCGCGGGGAGGGGGGATTAAGAGTGCCGCTTAAAGGAGCTCCAGAGATGGGTGCGAGCTGCGGCTATCAGCACAGACCCCAGACACGGGCATGAGATGCCAAGGCTGCTGCTGCCGCCACCAAGAAGCCTGTGTGCGAGCACAGGTCACTCTCCACAACTCCCCTCCCGGAGCCTGTGCAACCCACCACTGCCAGGGTCCCATGATCCTGGGACAACTTCTCCGGGAGAACCACGACATGCCTCAGGCTGGCCTCTGCCGCCGCAGGCACACCCCACACTCCATACCCCTCCCTGCCCACCACTCCCCGGCCTGAGTGAGCCAGAGCCCCCGAATCAGCTGCTCCTTTAACCCCGTCCTGTCTGAGCAAAGAACAGACGCCCTCAGGCGACCTACACACAGAGGCGGATCCAAATCCAAAGCTGAACCCTGGGAGTTGTGAGAACAAAGAAGAGAAAGGGAAATTTCTCCCAGCAGCCTCAAGAGCAGTGGATTAAATCTCCACAATCAACTTGATGTACCCTGCATCTCTGGAATACTTGAATAGACAATGAATCATCCCAAATTGAGGAGGTGGACTTTGGGAGCAATGATATATATATATTTTTCCCTTTTCCTCTTTTTGTAAGTGTGTATTTGTATGCTTCTGTGTGTGATTTTGTCTGTATAACTTTGCTTTTACCATTTGTCCTAAGGTTCTGTCTGTTCATTTTGTTTTTTTTTTCTTTTTCTTATAGCTTTTAGCACTTATCATTGGTGGATTTGTTTTTTGGTGGCTGTCTTCTTTCTTTTTCTATTACTTAAAACAATTTCTTTTAATAATTATTTTTTATTTTAATAGCTTTATTTTATTTTATTTTATCTTCTTCCTTCCTCCCTTCCTTCCTTCCTCCCTCTCTCTCTCTGTCTCTCTCTGTCTCTCTCTCTCTCTTTTTTTCTTTCTTTTTTCTCCCTTTTATTCTGAGCTGTGTGGATGACAGGCTCTTGATGCTCCAGCCAGGAATCAGTGCTGTGCCTCTGAGGTGGGAGAGCCAAGTTCAGGACACTGGTCCACAAGAGACCTCCCAGCTCCATGTAATATCAAACAGCGAAAATCTCCCAGATATCTCCATCTCAACGCCAAGACCCAGCTCCACTCAACGACTAGCAAGCTACAGTGCTGGACACCCTATGCCAAACAACTAGCAAGAAAGGAACACAACCCCATCCATTAGCACAGAGGCTGCCTAAAAGCATAATAAGGCCCCAGACACCCCAAAACACACCACCAGACGTAGACCTGCCCACCAGAAAAACAAGATCCAGCCTCATCCACCAGAACACAGGCACCAGTCCCCTCCACCAGGAAGCCTACACAACCCACTGAACCAACCTTAGCCACTAGGGACAGACCAAAAACAACGGGAACTACAAACCTGCAGCCTGAAAAAAGGAGACCCCAAACACGGTAAGTTAAGCAAAATGAGAAGACAGAGAAACTCAGCACATGAAGGAGCAAGGCAAAAACCCACCAGACCTAACAAATGAAGAGGAAATAAGCAGTCTACCGGAAGAAGAATTCAGAATAATGATAGTAAAGATGATCCAAAATCTTGGAAATAGAATGGAGAAAATACAAGAAACGTTTAACAAGGCTCTAGAAGAACTAAAGAGCAAACAAACAGTGATGAACAACACAATAAATGAAATTAAAAATTCTCTAGAAGGGATCAATAGCAGAATAACTGAGGGAGAAGAACGGATAAGTGACCTGGAAGATAAAATAGTGGAAATAACTACTGCAGAGCAGAATAAAGAAAAAGAATGAAAAAAATTGAGGATGGTCTTAGAGACCTCTGGGACAACATTAAATGCACCAACATTCGAATTATAGGGTCCCAGAAGAAGAAGAGAAAAAGATAGGGACTGAGAAAATATTTGAAGAGATTATAGTTGAAAACTTCCCTAATATGGGAAAAGAAATAGTTAATCAAGTCCAGGAAGCACAGAGAGTCCCATACAGGATAAATGCAAGGAGAAACACGCCAAGACACATATTAATCAAACTATCAAAAATTCAATACAAAGAAAAAATATTAAAAGCAGCAAGGGAAAAAACACAACAACAAATAACACACAAGGGCATCCCCAAAAGGTTAAGAGCTGACCTTTCAGCAGAAACTCTGCAAGCCAGAAGGGAGTGGCAGGGCATATTTAAAGTGAGGAAGGAAAAAAACCTACAACCAAGATTACTCTACCCAGCAAGGATCTCATTCAGATTTGACGGAGAAATTAAAACCTTTACAGACAAGCAAGAGCTAAGAGAATTCAGCACTGCCAAACCAGCTTTACACAAATGCTAAAGGAACTTCTCTAAGCAGAAAACACAAGAGAAGGAAAAGACCTACAATAACAAACAAAAAACAATTAAGAAAATGGTAATAGGAACATACTTATCGATAATTACCTTAAACATGAATGGATTAAATGCTCCAACTAAAAGACATAGACTGGTTGAATGGATACAAAAACAAAACCTGTATATATGCTGTCTACAAGAGACCCACTTTAGACCTAGGGACACATACAGACTGAAAGTGAGGGGATGGAAAAAGATATTCCACGCAAATGGAAATGAAATAAAGCTGGAGTAGCAATTGTCATATCAGACAAAATAGACTTTAAAAAAAAGACTATTACAAGAGACAAAGAAGGACACTACATAATGATCAAGGGATCAATCCAAGAAGAAGATATAACAATTGTAAATATTTATGCACCCAACATAGGAG
The DNA here is from genome assembly GCF_949774975.1 of Lagenorhynchus albirostris. NCBI lineage: Eukaryota > Metazoa > Chordata > Mammalia > Artiodactyla > Delphinidae > Lagenorhynchus > Lagenorhynchus albirostris. The sequence goes on from NC_083110.1 coordinate 12,252,113, forward strand.
CACCTCAATACATAAGGGAAATACTAACAGCCATAAAAGGGGAAATCGACAGTAACACAATCACAGTAGGGGACTTTAACACCCCACTTTCACCAATGGACAGATCAACCAAAATGAAAATAAATAAGGAAACACAAGCTTTAAATGATACATTAAACAAGATGGACTTAATTGGTATTCATAGGACATTCGATCCGAAAACAACAGAATACACTTTCTTCTCAAGTGCTCATGGAACATCCTCCAGGATAGATCATATCTTGGGTCACAAATCAAGCCTTGGTAAACTTAAGAAAATTGAAATCATATCAAGTATCTTTTCTGACCACAACGCTATGAGACTAGATATCAATTACAGGAAAAAATCTGTAAAAAATACAAACACATGGAGGCTAAACAATACACTACTTAATAACCAAGAGATCAATGAAGAAATCAAAGAGGAAATAAAAAAATATCTAGAAACAATAGACAATGAAAACAGGACGACCCAAAACCTATGGGATGCAGCAAAAGCAGTTCTAAGAGAGAAGTTTACAGCAATACAATCTTACCTTAAGAAACAACTCAAATAAACAACCTAACCTTACACCTAAAGCAATTAGCGAAAGAAGAACAAGAAAACCCCGAAGTTAGCAGAAGGAAAGAAATCATAAAGATCAGATCAGAAATAAATGAAAAAGAAGCGAAGGAAATGATAGAAAATATCAATAACACCAAAAGCTTGTTCTTTGCGAAGATAAACAAAATTGATAAACCATTAGCCAGACTCATCAAGAAAAAAAGGGAGAAGACTCAAGTCAATAGAATTAGACATGAAAAAGGAGAAATAACAACTGATACGGCAGAAATACAAAGGATCATGAGAGATTACTACAAGCAACTATATGCCAATAAAATGCACAACCTGGAAGAAATGGACAAACTCTCAGAAAAGCACAACCTTCCGAGACTGAACCAGGAAGAAATACAAAATATAAACAGACAAATCACAAGTAATGAAATTGAAACTGTGATTAAAAATCTTGCAACAAACAAAACCCCAGGACAAGATGGCTTCACAGGTGAATTCTAGCAAACATTTAGAGAAGACCTAACACCTATCCTTCTTAAACTCTTCCAAAATATTGCAGAGGGAGGAACACTCCCAAACTCATTCTACGAGGCCACCATCACCCTGATATGAAAACCAGATAACGATGTCACAAAGAAAGAAAAGTTACGTGCCAATATGACTGATGAACATAGATGCAAAAATTCTCAACAAAATACTAGCAAACAGAATCCAACAGCACATTAAAAGGATCATACACCATGATCAAGTGGAGTTTATCCCAGGAATGCAAGCATTCTTTAATATATGCAAATCAATCAATGTGATACACCATATTAACAAATTGAAGGAGCAAAACCATATGACCATCTCAATAGATGCAGAGAAAGCTTTCCACAAAATTCAACACCTATTTATGATAAAAACCCTCCGGAAAGTAGGCATAGAGGGAACCTTGCTCAACGTAATAAAGGTCATATATGACAAAACCACAGCCAACTTCGTCCTCAATGGTGAAAAACTGAAACCATTTCCTGGAAAAACTGGAACCAGACAAGGTTGCCCACTCTCACCACTATTATTCAACATAGTTTTGGAAGTTTTAGCCACAGCCATTAGAGAAGAAAAATAAATAAAAGGAATCCAAATCAGAAAAGAAGAAGTAAAGCTGTCACTGTTTGCAGATGACGTGATACTATACATAGAGAATCCTAAAGCTGCTACTAGAAAACTACTGGCACTAATCAATGAATTTGGTAAAGTAGCAGGATACAAAATTAATGCACAGAAATCTCTTGCATTCGTATACACTAATGATCAAAAACCTCAAAGAAAAATGAAGGAAACACTCCCATTTACCATTGCAACAAAAAGAATAAAATATCTAGGAATAAACCTACCTAAGGAGACAAAAGACCTGTATACAGAAAATTATAAGACACTAATGCAAGAAATTAAAGATGATACAAATGGATGGAGAGATATACCATGTTCTTGGATTGGAAGAATCAACACTGTGAAAATGACTCTACTACCCAAAGCAATCTACAGATTCAATGCAATCCCTATCAAACTACCACTGGCATTTTTCACAGAACTAGAACAAAAAATTTCACAATTTGTATGGAAACACAAAAGACCCCAAATAGCCAAAGCAATCTTGAGAAAGAAAAACAGAGCTGGAGAATCAGGCTCCCGGACTTCAGACTATACTACAAAGCTACAGTAATCAAGACAGTATGGTAGTGGCACAGAAACAGAAATATAGATCAATGGAACAGGACAGAAAGCCCAGAGATAAACCCATACACATATGGTCATCTTATCTTTGATAAAGGAGGCAAGAATATACAATGGAGAAAAGACAGCCTCTTCAATAAGTGGTGCTGGGAAAACTGGACAGCTATGTGGAAAAGAATGAAAGTAGAACGCTCCCTAACACCATACACAAAAATAAACTCAAAATGGATTAAAGACCTAAATGTAAGGCCAGACACCATCAAACTCTTAGTGGAAAACACAGGAAGAACACTCTATGATATAAATTACAGCAAGATCCTTTTTGATCCACCTCCTAGAGAAATGGAAATAAAAACAAAAATAAACATATGGGACTTAATGAAACTTAAAAGGTTTTGCGCAGCAAAGGATACCATAAACAAGACGAAAAGACAACCCTCAGAATGGGAGAAAATATTTGCCAATGAAGCAGCTGACAAGGATTAATTTCCAAAATTTACAAGCACCCCATGGAGCTCAATATCAAAAAAACAAACAACGCAAGCCAAAAAATGGGCAGAAGACCTAAATAGACATTTCTCCAAAGAAGGTATACAGATTGCCAACAAACACATGAAAGAATGCTCAACATTGTTAATCATTAGAGAAATGCAAATCAAAACTACAATGAGATATCATCTCACACCAGTCAGAATGGCCATCATCAAAAAGTCTACAAACAATGAATGCTGGAGACGGTGTGGAGAAAAGGGAACCCTCTTGCACTGTTGGTGGGAATGTAAATGGATACAGCCACTATGGAGAACAGTACGGAGGTTCCTTAAAAAACTACAAATAGAACTACCATACGACCCAGCAATCCCACTACTGGGCATATACCCTGAGAAAACCATTAATTCAAAAAGAGTCATGTACCAAAGTGTTCATTGCAGCTCTATTTACAATAGCCAGGACATGGAAGCAACCTAAGTGTCCATTAACAGATGAATGGATAAAGAAAATGTGGCACATATATACCATGGAATATTAATCAGCCATGAAAAGAAACGAAATTGAGTGATTTGTAGTGAGATGGATGGACCAAGAGTCTGTCATACAGCGTGAAGTAAGTCAGAAAGAGAAAACAAATACCTTATGCTAACACATATATATGCAATCTAAAAAGAATGGTTATGAAGAACCTAGGGGCAAGATGGCAATAAAGACACAGACTTACTAGAGAATGGACTTGAGGACACAGGGAGGGGAAAGGGTAAGCTGGGACAAAGTGAGAGAGTGGCATGGACATATATGCACTGCCAAACGTAAAACAGATAGCTAGTGGGAAGCAGCCACATAGCACAGGGAGATCAGCTCGGTGCTTTGTGACCACCTAGAGTGGTGGGATAGGGAGGGTGGGAGGGAGGGAGACGTGGGATGATGGAAGACATATGGGGACATATATGTATAACTGATTCACTTTGTTATAAAGCAGAAACTAACACACCATTGTAAAGCAATTATACTCCAATAAAGATGCTTAAAAAAATGCAGGCTGTTTGCTTCTTTCTTAATTAAGATGGCTTATTGCCAGAGATTCTCTCTTTCTGTCTCTGTTTGTATCTCTTTCATCTCCTGAGGGTTTTTTTTGAACATTTTTAAAATTAATTTTTATTTTTGTCTGCATTGGGTCTTTGTTGCTGTGTGCAGGCTTTCTCTAGTTGTGGTAAGCAGGGGCTACTCTTTGTTGCAGTGTGCTGGCTTCTGATTGCAGTGGCTTCTCTTGTTGCGGAGCACGGGCTCTAGGCATGCGGGCTTCAGTAGTTGCAGCACGCGGGCTCAGTAGTTGTGGCACGTGAGCTCTGGAGTGCAGGCTCAGTAGTTGGGTCACACGGGCTTAGTTTCTCTGAGGCATGTGGCATCTTCCCAGACCAGTGATCAAACCTGTGTCCCCTGCACTGGCAGGCAGATTCTTATCCACTGCGCCACCGGGGAAGTCCCGGATCAGTCATTTTTGTGTGTGTGTGTGTGAACTATGACAACGAGAGAAGGCTTTTGAACATTTTGGACATGGAAAAAGTCATTTCCATCTCAGAGTTCAGCTGGAACTAACTTCTGTGTTCTGCAGCTTCATGATACTTTCTGTATAGCACCATTAAATCTCTCCCATAGGCAGCCGTTTGGGGCATTACTGTTTAATCACCTCATTCCAATAGTGTGTGGGTTGCATGAGGACCTAGACAATACTAAGCACATAGTCAAAGCACAGATGATATCTACTGAATGTAATTTAATAAACCCTTGATGTGACTGAATTGACTGACTGGATACGTGGCTTGCTGTTTTAGTATTACATAGGTCTTTTACTTTATGTTGAAGGTTAAAATCCTTCTCAGGACTATGGTCACTTGAGACATCTTTCCTGTATGGAAACTGCTAATTCTAAGCAACAAAGACTATTAATCCCTCTTGTGTTTTCTTAGAAAATTTCCTATCAAAACCTTCTTCTACCTTTACTCTATGCCAGTGTTTCTCAACAGCGGGGCACACATTGGGAGGGGGGAATTTTACCCCCAGGAGACATGTGGCAATGCCTGGAGATATTTTCAGCAACATGACTAGGAGATGCCATTGGCATCTAATGGGTAGAGGCCATGATGCTACTTGAACATACTACTATGCACAGGACAGCCCCCTATGACAAAAAATCATGTGGTCCAAAGCATCAGTAGTGCTGATTGAGTAATCCTGCTCTATACGCATGGTCTAAATCACACTACAATATATAAAAGTGCTAATACCCAGAGGGTAATGGGCAGTTGATTAAGTGACGCCTGGACATGGCCTTTGAATAACATAAGCAACTGTATCACTAATAATGGTAGCAGAATCAAATTTTAGGAGCAAATTAACAATCTGAGTTACTGGGGGAATTGAGTTCCACGAAAAATGATCTTGAAAGAGTTTGAATTTTTGCTTCTCTCTATAGGCTTTTTAAGGGAATTCTACCCTGCCACCTGTATTCTTTCTTCACTGTCTCCCTCTTGGGTACATGTGAAGAGGAATGGTCCAGGGACCCCAGCAAAAGATGCCTTTATCTTCCCCTGGCCTTGCAGAGCCTTTGTTTCCTTAACCTGGCTTGGCCTAACGGTCCTCACCTTGTGCATTACAAAGCACCAACTCCATTCTTGAACAGCTGCCATCCTCACTCTGCTTAGGGACCCTGCTTCGGTTGCTGGGCCATCACCTGCCTCCACAGCCAGTGAGCCAGTGAGGTCACACAAGCTGTGGTGGCAGAGATTACACCAGCTTTTTGCATTTGGCCTGGGATCCCATGGGGCATTCAATCCCCTCTCCTGTGGTGCCTTTGTGGGTCCTTCCTTAACAAATGCCTACTTGTTCTTCCTCAAAGCTCACAGGGTGTTAGAAGCTAAGATTGAGCCCTCGTTTGCATTCCCAGCACCCACTGGCATGACCTCAGGAATCCTGCAGCTGCAGGATGAATGGGGCCATTGGATGGTTTAGCTGAGGGCTTAAGTGGGGTTGGATGGCACAGAATCCTCCCATTTAACAGCACTGTCAAACCTTCAACCAGCCTCAAACTAATGCTCTTTGGAAAAATCACTAGCTTGTCTGAGTTCCCCACCTTGCAACTCTGCAAGAGAGAGCATCAGGGATCAGGGCTCTGCCCCACAGTGCCAGCACTGGGCTTGGTACACAGTGCTCAGTAAATGTTGGTTAAACAAAATGATTTAAGCCAAAGTGCCAAAATAAAGTCTTATACATTGGTTGGGACTCTAGGGGAGGGAAAAGAAATCTTTTTCCTCTACCTATTTTAGCTTTTCTGGCTGGAGCCCTGTAAATTAGACTGACAAAAGACAGATTAACACGAGAAAAACAAACACAAGTTTATTAACATGTGCATCACGCATACACGCGGAATACTCAGAGATGAGTAACTCAAAGGAGTGGTTAGAACTTGAGCTTATATATCATCTTGACTAAAGAACAATACATTTTAGAGAAAGGACAAGACAAAGGAATAAGACTGTTTCCAGCGGTGGCAAACTGTGAGAAGACAAATACATGGGGAAACTAACGGCAGATGAGTGCTAGTTTTAGTAAGGTTTGTTATGTGGATTCCTCTGGTGCTGTCTCTGGGCTGATAATGGTCTAGAGTTGTCTCTATTGATTAATTTCTGTCCTTCTTGGTTATGGGAGCTCTTTTACAAATTTATACCCCGCTTTTAGGCAAATAGGGAGAGGGCAGAGAGCTTTTCTTGTATCTGCTTCTTCTCAATTGCTTCCTCTCAAAACAATTCTCATGCCGAAGTGGCATATATCGGGGTAACATATTCTGCTATCTTTCAATACTGTTTTTCTTTGTCCCCATCCCCATCCTTTTGCCCCCATTTTTAAACAGCAGAGTTTTTCAGTTAGAGCAATAATATATGTTTCATTATAATCAAAGAAATCCCAGCCTAATACCAGGCATATTGTCCCCATACAGCCAACAGAGTGATCACTTTTAAAATGCAAATCTGAGTCTGTCCAGCCCTCAGGGAAAACCCAAAGTCCTTGGAAAGGTTCTGGGCTTTTCAAATACTGGCCTCTGTGACCCTCTAGCCTCAAAACTCATCACTTCTCCTCTATTTCTAACACTCTGCTCTGAGCTCACTAAACCCCTTTCCAGTCACCAAACCCACTTTGCTCTCTGTCAGTGAGCCTTTGCATAGTCTGTTTTCTATAACAATCTTCCTGCCTTTCTTTATGGGGCTAACTCCTACTCAGGCTGCATTTACCTTAGGTCAGTGGTTCTCAAAATTTGCTGAATATTAGAATCATCTGGGGAAACTTTTCACACCCTATACCAATTAAACCAGACCTGCTAGGGGTGGAAGCCTGGCATCACTAGTTTTTTAACCTGCCTAGGTGATTCCAGTGTGCAGTCAAGTTGGAGAACCAGTGGTTTCCATACTTTAGTGTGCAGAGGTATCACCCGGGGTCTTGATGCAGACTCTGACTCAGTAGATCTGGGGTGAGACTTGCATTTCCACATTTCTAACAGGTTTCCAGGTGAAGCCCATGTTGTGAGGCTGCTGGTCTGCAGACCATGCTTTGAGTAGTGCAGGTCGAGGCTTTGGTTTCTCTAGGACTGTGGTTCTCAAAGTGTCATCTCTAGACCAACAGCATCAGTACCGCTTGGAAATGTATTCGAAATGCAAATTCTCATGTTTTGCCCCAGAACTACTGAATCAGAAACTCTGGGGTGAGGACCAGCAGTCTGTGTTTTAACAAGCCCTCCAGGTCATCCTATGAAGGCTCATCTTTGAGAACTGCTCCTCTAGGAAATATTTCTGCAACCCCAAGATTAAGTTGATTTCTCTCTCTTTCCAGCCTCCTCTGCTTTTTTCCAGAGCATTCTGTGCTTCCCTCTGCTGTCGCACATTTTATACATACTATTTAGTTGTCTGGTCATTGCCCTGTAATCCCATGGAGGGAAAAGTCTGTATTGTTGGGCCCTTGGGATCCCCATGACCTAGCAGCTCAGTGGCAGGCCCTAATAAGCACTCAACACATATTTGTAGAATGTATTACATAAGGATAGAAAGTTAAATGCACATTATTGTGTCATTCCTCCCAGGTAGTTTCCTCTGTGGCTAGTATAAAGAATGAAGAGAAAGAACAGATTATAAAATACCGTCAAGGTCACCTTGGTGCCTGAACTCTGTTCCAAATATTGGCCCTTAGAGGGCAGGGCTCAGATTTCCATAATTCCTCTCTCAAGCAGAACAGTTGAGAGAACTACAAATTGTAGTTGAACAAATGTCTTTCTGTGAGGAGGCTGAGTCTGGCAATAATAAAAATTGGGGAAGGGGGAGGGGCAGTTGTCAGAGAGATTTTCTGCGCAACATGGCAGTAGTTTCTTCCCTCTTATGCTGCAACACGATGAAAAGAAAGAGTGATTCAGATTCCTTTCACACTCCACTCTCTGAGGTTTTCTCCCTTACCTGATGGGGTCATCTCCCTGATCGTTCTCTCAATAGGAACATCTCCATTTCTGCCAGGGAACAGAGGTGGGGATGTGTCGATTGCTAGGGACCATAAACATCATTTTTTCTAGCAGCAAGATACAGGGAGAGAGACACTTGCCATCCCTCAGACACAGCTATCAGCAGGTTTCAGGGAGTATCCCTAGCAAATTCATTTTGGTTGGCATAATTCTGTTGGAAGACGTAAAATTGCTTCTAATCTACTAGGAGAGACATAGTGGACATACATAATTCTCCTCCCTGGAATCACAGAATCCCAAGGCAAATGCCTATACCAACAAATTCAGAATCTCTAAGAACAGGGCCTGGGCATCTGCATTTTTAAAGTTCCCCTGGTGACTTTAATATGCCGCTAGAGAACCACTGGCTGGGTGTTAAGACCAGGTAGGGGCTTAGAAATCACCTGACCCAATGCCATACAGTGGTGAACATGAGTTCTCTACACAGAACAAAACATTACAGTACAGAGTGGAAAAAAGCAAGTTGCGGAAGTACAGAAAGAGACAAATTATAAAATGCACCCCCAATATTACATATTCTTTTTTGTATAGGTAAAAAACAAAATCTGCAAGTGGATAAGATGGAAGTGCTTTAATTCCTTTCAAGTGGTTTTCTCTGAGGGAGAAGAAAGGGCTAAGGAGGGAGGATAATAGGCTAGAAGGGGTGTCCATCTTCCTGCTGTACTTCATTTCTATTTTAAGAACAGGTCTTGAAACAAACATTCCAAAATGTTACCAATGTTCTCTTTTGGCTAGAAGGTATGTACATAATTATATTCTTTTGTACTTTTCTATTTTTTTAAACGTTCTCAAGAAAAAAATGATAATTAAAGAATAAAGATCTAGCATCTAGGTTTTTCTCAATGAGAAGTATGAGGCCCTGAAGAGTACCTGAAGTGATAACCATGTCAGGGGCAGGGCCTGGGCCTCTGGACTCCCACCAGAGGGCTCTGCCATTGACCCCTGCTGAGTTACAGGTGGTGCTGCGAGGAAATCCCTTCTCAGCGCGCCATCTCAGCATCCCCTTAACTGCCTCCTCTGACAGACGTTACAGCCTCCCTGACGCAGGGGCGGCTGCAGGCTACTTTCTCCCTCTTCGTGCCTGTCCAGCACGGGGTGTGCGGCAGCGGTGGTACGCTCGGAGCCCCAGCCCGGTGCATCCTTCTGGGCAGCTCGGCTCCCGGACACCGTGGCCAGGCTGCAGCAGTTGCCTCGCAGAGCCGGCGCTCAGGTGGTCGTTCGCAGGCGGGAACGCCGCAAGGAAGGCAATCAAGCGGCTTGTATCTACGCTGAAAAGCCCCCTCTGAAGGCAGCGATTCAGATACAAAGCTGGATAAACGTGCTTCGTGGCAGAGCGTGCAGCTGCATTATTGACTGGGGCTGAGAAAGGCGTTGAAATCGGGAGACTGAAGAGATCTGCTCTTTTGATTCGGGTTTCCAGGATTTTGCAGACTCTTGATGGCTCTGGTGCAAAGCAAAGATCTCCCTATGATCCTAAGCTGAAATTTGGGAGAGTGAGCTGCATAAATAATTTTCTCTTAATTAAAAGCAAGCACACGGTAGCACGTGGTTTTACTCCCCTCCCACGTCTGATGTGGCTGGCTCACCTGTCACGGAGCTGTTTGAATGGTTTTTCCCACTGCTAGGAAAGGGTTTTTCCTCTTTCCTAGCCAGCTCTGGTGTAAAAGGAAGCCTGTGCCCGAGAACAGTTGACGGACCATGTTCACGGAGCTGGAGGACAGTTGCAATTATGTCAGGCAATCAGAGGCTTTAATGGATGAATAGCTGTCAAAGCACAGTGGGGTGTCTGATAACCTCTAAGGCTGCTTCTTGTGAGTGAAAACCACAGGTGAAAAAGGTGACAGGGATGGATGAGCTTGTGCTTCTCTCTCCTCCTTGCATTTGAAGAGTTTGACAATACTGCTGAGTACTCCTTGGGGTGGGTACTCTTGGGGACGACGGTTTGAGGAAAGAGAAGAGCCACATAATTAAGGAAGAAAAAGCAGAAATTGGGGGAAGGGCTGCACATTTAATGCAGGAATTCAAAGCACAGAAGTTCCATGGAGGGGACAGTGACCAAAGCTCCATTACCCAGTATCCCCGGAGGAGGAGCTGGAGACATTGAGATAGGATCCCCACCTAAGGTCTCCAAACAGAAAACAGGGAGCCGGGAAGGGGAAGCATCTGCTTCACTTTGAAATCAGTCTCTCTCCCAGGATTTGGCCAGCTCCAGAAATTGAGTTCAAGTGGTGCTCTAGGCACCAGAGTGTTTTATTGCTAGATTGCTGTAGAAGGAATTTTCCTGAATGTCTGGAAACAAGAGGGCATTGGCTCTCTAACGTAGGGACGTCAGATAGAGCTCCATTTACTTGCTAATGCCAGTTGAATGGCAGTGGCTGGCTGGAATATTCAGTCAGGAATGGTTTTAAAGGCAGATCCAGGCTCTGTGGAGGAATAGTGCTTGACTGATTACTGATGTCTGTCTTTGGTGCTGGATGATAAAGGCAGTGCATGGGCTTCCTATTTGTCACCTCTGCTTTGGGATGCTTTTCCTTCTGTAGGGGCACCACCACCACGGACATTAATGTAATAATAATCTCGATGTAATGATCTTTGCTTTAGACGCTTCTGCTAAGGAGCTTTCAATCTAAAAGGGAAGTCAGCAGTGGTATTTTTTCTAGGTCCTTTAAGGAACTGGCCAGTGTATGATTCATGTGGCATTGAAATGCTCTTCCACTGGCTTGCCTCAGTTACCAAAATGTCTGCAGACCTTTTGCCAGAGATAACACACCTTTGTTGGTAGGTTCGTCCTCTGAAAATTAAACGGATCTCCATACTTAGGCTCATCTTCCCAAAATTAAGCAACCAGAAATTTGCAATTATATGGCTAAAATAAATGTTCAGTGACTGTGTCTCCTTTCAAGAGTCTTATGTAGGTAGTTTTGAGCACAAATCCAATTACTCAATGTGTCCTTGGGCTTCTCAAGCAATAATAATGGTCACGGTGAAATAAATAAGGAAGAGTAGCTGGAACAGAACTCTGTTACCAATGTCTTGCTGCAGGCGGGCGGAAGGAGAAACCCAGAAAGGATGACTCAGTATTTGAATCCAGACAGAGCTGAGTAGAAGGACAGGAGAGGGACTGTGGAGAGAAGAGAGAGAAAAGTATGTGGGAGGGACTCAAATCCTTACTGCAGACAGCCCCACCTCGACAAAAATGTGAGATACTCAAGCTTGTCATTATAGCCTGTGGTAGGCCAAATAATGGCCCCCCAAAGACATCCAGTGCCTAATCCCTGGCCCCTGTACATGGTAAAAGGGACTCTGCAGGTATGATTAAGTTTCTTGAGATGGTAAAATTATCCTGGATTATCTGAATGGACCCACTGTAATCACAAGGTCCCTAATAAGAGGGAGACATGAAGACCGCCGTCAGTGAAGGAGATGTGATAATGGAAGCAGAGGTCAGAGTGACCTGGGCTGTGAGCCAAAGAATGTGGGGAGCATCTAGAAGCTGGAAAAGGTAAAAACAGATTCTTTCCTAGCCCCTCCAGAAGGAACACAGTCCTGCAGACCCATTTTAGACTTCTGACCTCCAGAACTGTAAGAGAATAAATGTGTAAGGAGAATAAATTATGAGGACATAATTAACCTCTCTGACTCTCAGCACTCTTTTCTGTAAGAGAAGGGGATGGAATTTGGAAAACATTTAAGATTCCTCCCTGCTCTAAGATGTTACGTGTTTTTTCATTGGAAACCTTCTTTTGAAAGATACTTCTGTCAAATTCACTTTTTAAAAAAATGAACTACAATCTATTTCCTACTCCAATCAATTGTTCTAGATGAATCTGAGAACATAATAAGAAAGATGCTGGTATATGGTCAATTGTCTTTGGATCTCATGTACAAGGCTAGAGGTGGAATCTAATTTTTGTTGTTGTTGTTGTTGCTTGAGAAAATTAAATTGTATTTGTCTTGGAAATGGACTAAAGAGTGAGGAGGGCTAAGAATTTTTAAAACCCATGTATTGTTCAAGAGAGTGAGCGGGGGCTTCCCTGGTGGCGCAGTGGTTGAGAGCCTGCCTGCCGATGCAGGGGACGTGGGTTCGTGCCCCGGTCCAGGAAGATCCCACATGCTGTGGAGCAGCTGGGCCCGTGAGCCATGGCCTCTGAGACTGCGCGTCCAGAGCCTGTCCTCCGCAACGGGAGAGGCCACAAGAGTGAGAGGCCCGCGTACCGCAAAAAAAAAAAAAAAAAAAAAGAGTGAGCGGTAACCATTTCAAGGTGAACCATAACTAACTTCCTGATGGAGAACTTTAAGACTGTACCTGACTAAAATGAGTAGTAACTTTTTTTTTTACAGATGAGTGTTGCATAGCTGCCCAGGGCTACCAATTACAGTGCCACCTCATCTAACCTCTCATTCTGTCCCTTTTCCTCCTCATTAAAACTTACCAGCCCAGGGTAAGTTTCATCCCCCTCCCCCCAGGGCCATGCTTCTAGTTGCTAAGGTAACAGCTAGCTAATCTGAGCTTAATGTGCCCTTCCTGCCTTCTCAGGCAAGGGAGACTTCTGGAGACATCTCTTCCTGGAAGTGAAATGACACTAATGGGGGAATCTCAAACTAAAAGTTAAGACTGATATTTTGAAACAGGTAGCCTGTGGTACCTCTCAAATTACCACATGGAAACAGTCTTCCTTCCTACCTACATGTATAGCCAACCTGGTACCTGTTATTCTGGTTCTTTCCTTTTGCTAAACAACTATGTCCTATGTGCTGTGATAACAGTGACGTGCTGGCTGTGGTCTATCCTATGGAGAGGTACTGAGTGCTGTGACTGTACAGGTGATATTCAAATCCAATTAGCTAGTACCTCTTCCTGGACTCTCACTAATGCAGAAAGAATTGACACTGGAGTTAAAACAAAATAAAACAACCTCTGGCAATTTCTCATCTAGTGTCTGATTGGCTTCTTTTACACCCAAGGGAGGTATTGTCAAACTAGCAATCCCCCAGAGCCGTGCTGTCTTGGAGATGCTAAATTGAAAAGGGAAAACAGCTTAGTGTTAAGGAAGAAGAGCACTCTGGATGTGGAATGATTATAAGGTGCAGTAGCCTTTGGAAAAATGCTGCAAGATCTCAATATTTTTATATGCTAGTATTCTAAGATTTCCCATCTCAGGTGCTCAGATTTCCAACCTCTGTCTCCTTCTCCCCAATTGTATTTCCTAGCATGTCAATGCACCAAAGAGTGTAAATGACTAACAACAGTTTAATGTTACCTATCCCCACAGGTATTTGCATTTTGACATGCAATAGAAAGGCAGTTAAAAATACAGTAGAATTTAAGTGTAGAAGCAGTAAGGGATGGGAGGAATTGAAAATACAGATGATTCTATAGTCCAATAACCTAGAATGAATACCATCTGCACTCTTGCCTTTGGGCAAGATGCTTAACCTCCTTAAACTTTAATTTTCTTACCCATATTAGGGGAACATAATTATTCCTATCTCATACAGGATGTTCAAAAGATTAAATTATATTATCCATATAGAGTGTCAAGGGATCAAGTGAATGCCTAATAAATGATGGTTCTTGCTATAAATAAAGCTTTAAGGGAAAGAAATTAAGACTAACTGTGGAATTTAAAACATCATTATTTATTTATTCAACAAGTTCTTATTGAGCACCCGTCAAATACTTCCACACCCTGTTCTAAGGGCTAGGCTGGGAGAACAGCTATGAACAAGATGGACAAACTCTGCCATTACTGAGCCTACATATTAGTGGGGGAAGGCAGGAAGGAAACAAATTCATGTATAATATAATTTCAGGTACTACTAAGTGCTATGAGGAAAAATAAGCAAGGTAAAGAGATAATGAGTGATATAGAGGAGGACTATTTTAGATAAGATGGTCAGGGAAGGTATCTCTAAGGAGTGGACATATGCACAGAGCTTTGCGTGAAATAAGGGAGTGAGTCAAGTAAGACTGTTGGAAAGGATCAGCAAATCAGTCATGTTTTGTTAGAATATTTATTTTTCTGGGAATTTCCTGTTACCTCTAAAATTATATCAATAGATGCAAATTTACTTGGCTAAGGGTAAGACTGATCTTGAATCTGAGATTAGAGCTAGATGAAAGAAGGAAACCAGAGTTTGCCGAGTTCTTATTATGTGCAAGGGGCTATACTCACTTTGACCCTGGTCATTTTGTCCTCTAACTACCTAATCACTCTGTCATTTTTCATAACAGCCTATGTTGTGATTATTACTCTCCCAATGTGGACAATGAGCCTTTAGAATTTTCAACAACTTGCCCCCAAATAGTAAGGGGCTGAAATGGAATTTAAACAGATTCCACTGATCCCTGGTAGGCTCTCCTCCTGATGGTACCACGACACAGCAGGACTGTGCCCTGGAATGCCTTGGAAAGCAGCAGCAACCTTCCATCCCACATAAAGCCTTGAAAAGCCATTAGCCCTCATATGGTCATTGAGAATGTATCCAAAAGCCCCAAACTGAAAATCTTCACTCAGCACAAGCATAGATTACAGTAGGCGTTGAGCCATCTTTAAAAAGAGTATGGATCCTACTTGAAAGCACAGAACTGCCAATTTCTAGATTCACCCAGGGGAGAGCTAGAATGTAGGCATTCTATTGCTACAAGATGACATTCTGTCGCTACCCTCCAGTGCCAATATTTGTGGGCTCAAAGAATTTCACAAGAAGACCAGCTGTTCTGCTCTGTGGGGAGTTTTCAGAAGAGTTAATGATTTTTTGAATGTGCAGTTAAGTAGCAGATTGCCAACATATGGGTCTTTGGTCACTTGTAGTAGGCATAACTATAAAGAATATCAACTTTTTTGTTGTATAAATGAACATACAAGAAAGTAATTGTAAAAAAGAAGGTTGACCCTTGGGAAACTTTTCACATATTTAAGATGCTGCCTTTGCTTAAAATATTCTACCTACCATTTAATTTTTGTCTATTTAATCTATGAGGTAGGAAATTTTATCCTCTTTATGTAGATGGGGAATCTGAGCCTTGGAAATATTTGCTGAGTTACCTAAACTTAGCCATTTAGCAAGCTTAAATTTGAGCTGATATCTGTCCAGATATGCCAAAGTCTGTGCTCTTTCAACTAAAGAAGCTATCCCTTTTGAAATTTAACTTCAGAATTGGTGGCATGTTCCTTTAAATAACTCCACTGGTAGCAGACCATTGTTCTTTCTAAGTAGATTTAATTTTAGAGAGTCAAGTTCATTTGAAGTCAAGACTGAGTGGATGATATTACATGATGTCATTTTTGTTATTTGTACTAAAAAAAATAAGAGAGATGAAGGACAAGATGACTTCTTACTTATCTTTGCTTTTCTCCATCACATGTAGTGTGTTTTATATAGTCAATCAGTGTATGTGTTTTTTTATTTAAGATTATTTGTTAGAGCTAATCAATGAATTTGGTAAAGTAGCAGGATACAAAATGAATGCACAGAAATCTCTTGCATTCACCGATACACTAATGATGAAAATCTGAAAGAGAAATTAAGGAAACACTCCCATTCATCACTGCAACAAAAAGAATAAAATACCGAGGAATAAACCTACCTAAGTAGACAAAAGACCTGTATGCAGAAAACTGTAAGACACTGATGAAAGAAATTAAAGATGATACAAAGATATGGAGGGATATACCATGTTCTTGGATTGCAAGAATCAACATTGTGAAAATGACTATACTATCCAAAGCAATCTACACATTCAGTGCAATCCCTATCAAACTACCACTGGCATTTTTCACAGAACTTGAACAAAAAATTTCACAATTTGTATGGAAACACAAAAGACCCCGAATAGCCAAAGCAATCTTGAGAACGAAAAACGGAGCTGGAGGAATCAGGCTCCCTGACTTCAGACTATACTACAAAGCTACAGTCATCAAGACAATATGGTACTGGCACAAAAACAGAAATATAGATCAATGAAACAGGATAGAAAGCCCAGAGATAAACCAATGCACATATTGTCACCTTATCTTTGATAAAGGAGGCGAGAATATACAATGGAGAAAAGACAGCCTCTTCCATAAGTGGTGCTGGGAAGACTGGAGAGCTACATGTTAAAGAATGAAATTAGAACACTCCCTAACACCATACACAAAAATAAACTCAAAATGGATTAAAGACATAAATGTAAGACCAGACACTATAAAACTCTTAGAGGAAAACATAAGCAGAACACTCTATACTCTATGACATAAATCACAGCAAGATCCTTTTTGACCTACCTCCTAGAGCAATGGAAATAAAAACAAAAATAAACAAACAGTACCTAATGAAACTTAAAAGCTTTTGCACAGCAAAGGATACCATAAACAAGACGAAAAGACAACCCTCCGAATGGGAGAAAATATTTGCAAACGAAGCAACTAACAAAGGATTAATCTCCAAAATTTACAACCAGCTCATGCAGCTCAATATCAAAAAATCAAACAGTCCAATGCAAAAATGGGCAGAAGACCTAAATAGACATTTCTCCAAAGAAGATATACAGATTACCAACAAACACATGAAAGGATGCTCAACATCACTAATCATTAGAGAAATACAAATTAAAACTACAATGAGGTATCACCTCACACTGGTCAGAATGGCCATCATCAAAAAATCTACAAACAATAAATGCTGGAGAGGGTGTGGAGAAAAGGGAACCCTCCTACGCTGTTGGTGGGAATGTAAATTGATACAGCCACTTTGGAGAACAGTATGGAGGTTCCTTAAAAAACTAAAAATAGAACTACCATACGACCCAGCAATCCCACTACTGGGCATATACCCTGAGAAAACCATAATTCAAAAAGACACATGCACCACAATGTTCATTGCAGCTCTATTTACAATAGCCAGGACATGGAAGCAAACTAAGTGTCCTTCAACAGATGAATGGATAAAGATGTGGCACATATATACAATGGAATATTACTAAGCCATAAAAGAAATGAAATTGAGTTATTTGTAGTGAGGTGGGTGGACTTAGAGTCTGTCATATAGAGTGAAGTAAGTCAGAAAGAGAAAGACAAATAGTGCATGCTAACACATATATATGGAACCTAAAAAAAAAAAAAGGTTCTGAAGAACCTAGGGGCAGGACAGGAATAAAGATGCAGATGTAGAGAGTGGACTTGAGGACACGGGGAGGGGAAAGGGTAAGCTGGGACGAAGTGAGAGAGTGGCATGGACATATATACACTACCAAATGTAAAACAGATAGCTAGTGTGAAGCAGCCAATAGCACAGGGAGATCAGCTCTGTGCTTTGTGTCCATCTAGAGGCGTGGGATAGGGAGGGTGGGAGGGAGATGCAAGAGGGAGGGGATATGGGGATATATGTATATGTATAGCTGATTCACTTTGTTATAAAGCAGAAACTAACACACCATTGTAAAGCAATTATACTGCAATAGCTATGTTAAAAAAATAAAATCACTTGTTGAAATATAAACATTGATCTATCATCAGTTATCTGTACCTAGCATTAACTTGTTGATCACATTTTCTGCTAGAGAGGAGAACCCTGAAAGAATAAGATATAGGACGGGTGATGTTTATAAAAATAAATTTATTTATTTATTATTTTTGGCTGCGTTGGGTCTTCATTGCTGTGCACAGGCTTTCTCTAGTTGCCGTGAGCGGGGGCTACTCTGCTTTGCGGTACGCGGGCTTCTCATTGCAGTGGCTTCTCTTGTTGTGGAGCACGGGCTCTAGGCGCATGGGCTTCAGTAGCTGTGGCTCATGGGCTCAGTAGTTGTGGCTTGTGGGCTCTAGAGCGCAGGCTCAGTAGTTGGGGCGCACGGGCTTAGATGCTCCACGGCATGTGGGATCTTCCTGGACCAGGGTTTGAACCCATGTCCCCTGCCCTGGCAGGCAGATTCTTAACCACTGCGCCACCAGGGAAGTCTCCCTCTGTGTTTTTGAGAGCCTTAATAACCTTCCTGCCTCAAATGTTGTTGTGGCCACTGTGGAATGATGCCACATTCCACATCACCTCATCCATCATCAATAACCAGCAAAAGGATAAGGACAGTAATTAATAAATGTCTGAATATGCTTTAATTTATTCAGCCTGGGCAGGCTTCTCTTTCTAGTTAAGTATTTACTGAGAGTAAACAGCTATGTGTTAAATCATGAAATTCTAAAAACATACATATAGAGGCATGTACATTTTACCTTAAGCAGGGGATAATTCTCAGAAATGGAACTTCAGTAACATAGCCACCCTCATTTGTACATCTATTAAAAAACAGGTCCAATTTTAGCGATTTTATTATATGGTGTAAACTTACAACTATATAGTGATTTAATTTTCTGTTAATGTTTTTAAAATTTTCAATAAATCCTTTCATTATCAATAAAATTTAAAAAAGAAAGTATATATTTAAAAAAAGAAAAATTAAGTACTGAGTTTCTGACTCTATTTGAAAACACTTCTAAAGATTGTCTTGAGATGTTTGCTAGATGATGATGATTGGCTGTGGACAGTGGCAGAAGGTGTGGTTAAATGTCATTTGGAAGTATCTAGATTTGTAGTGACTTTCCTTCGAAGAGCTGATCCCTTTGTTAATTGGATAATTTTATATTCTGTACCATACTAGAATGAAATTGAGAAGGTGTACAATTTTGCAGCATCTAAGTTTAGTATCATATTTGATGAGTTTTGTCTTGTAAGAATATTTGTTGAAAAAGCCATTTGGCTAAATTGAGGGGAATGTTATAGAATATGTTATAAAATGTCTGCATATAATTAATTCAAAATACTCTGTCATTAAACCATGTAATGATGCTTTGTGAGCACACATAAGCTTAATTGAGAGTAATGAAACTAAGGAGACTGCGATCCAGAGTGATGTAAATAAAATAACCATTAGCAGTTCCTGCAATATAAATTTAGATCATCAGGTAATCTTGCAAATGTCCCAAGGTTTGTTCTGGTTTGAACTTCTCTCTCTCTGTGTGAAGACAACAGAAAAATTACTGTCTCATAATTGGAAGATCTGAAGAGTTTCAGCCCTATTATTAGCAGGTAGAAGAATTATATGTCAGCTGACCCAACAGTCAATAAATTTCTTTCAGTTTGCAGTGGATGAATGGGTATAGCACACTCAGAGGCCCCTTGAGGGTGGGACATTATACTGTAGTGAAAAGAGTTTTGCAGGTTCAAGGACATTATGTTTGACCTCAATTATTTCAGTTTCCTCATCTGTAAAATGGACAGAGTCTATTGAGGATGAAAAGAAAAAGGTCAGAGAGTACCTTGATACAGGGCTTGGCACATAGGAAGTATTCAATAAATGCTATTGGTTTTCCCATGCCCCCAGCACAGAGTGTCCTACATAGTGTAAGAACAACAGATAATTGTTGATGTGACTGAAGTGTGTCCTTGAGATGAGTTCCCTAAGGGGGTTGCCTAAATTTTCTAGTTAGACACTGAAGAAACAAGTGGAACTCAAATCAGATTTAAGACACAATCAGGCTAATGGCAATAGAGATGCTGGAGAAACATCACAGGGTCAATAGTGGTAGGAGTCAGCTCCTTGCTTTCCCATGATGGGATTCCAAAGCTGAGCAAAGAAAAGCGGATGTCTGCCATTTGTTCTGACATTTCTCTTCCTGCGCATATAGTCATTACTAAGTAACAACAGCTATCTCCTCTCTTTACCCAGATGGGTCCTCAGATTCCTGAATGCAGCATTTGGGCAGCCATTCATAGCCTGTTAGTGGTGGCACGTGTGATATCTGCTATTCCAGCAGAATAGTGCAGCCCACTGCCTGACTGACCTGATCAGCTGAATCTCAAAAGGAGAACAGCTGCTATTCTTCTGTACCCTTCCTGAATCCCTCTTAAAGCAAGAGGAAAGGACTCTGTTTCTTTCTCTTTGTAGAGTGACTTTTTAGTCTGTAGATGATTCCTTATATCTGATACTTGGATACCACTTCACAGTTTATATAATATTTTAAAGTGCACTGAACCCTAATAATGACCATGGGTGAGAAGTGGGTTAACACAGTATTACCCCCATTGTAT
Source organism: Lagenorhynchus albirostris (assembly GCF_949774975.1). Classification (NCBI taxonomy): domain Eukaryota; kingdom Metazoa; phylum Chordata; class Mammalia; order Artiodactyla; family Delphinidae; genus Lagenorhynchus; species Lagenorhynchus albirostris. The sequence continues at coordinate 12,272,521 of NC_083110.1, forward strand.
ACAGGAGAAAACCAAGGCTCTTGGTTAATGAATTTATCTATCTATCTATGGCAGAATCAGTAAGTGGTATAGCTGGAACTTGAAGACTGAGATATCCAACTCCAAAATCTGGTGATTATTTAGAAACAAATGCTACCATTAAGAAGTAATATCAGGCAGAAGACTATAGACGATGTTGGCACATGAATTCTTCATAGAGGAGAAGCCAGTCTTCAAAGAGAGGATAAGATTTGGAATTGACAAGACCCAGCAGGATGGCATTCTAGGCAAGGTAACGTGGGCAATGGTATGGAAGTTCAACTTTGTGGGCATGGCAAGTGGTGGTGGTGGGTATCAGCCACAGCATGGAGCCTGCCGTGACTGTATGGGAGATCACATAGGGATGCTGAGGAGTATCAGGAGATGAGTGGACAAGGAAGCTATCCTGCAGGGAAAGTTCTGAATGCAAGGCCAAGCATGAGGCATTACTTGTTTTGATTATTTGAGCTATAATCTATGATTTTATCTAAACCCTTTTGAAATCGATTTATATTTTCAGTTTGTCAGATATGGTCACTGTCTAAATTGCCTTGCCTTACCAAGTAGTATTCCATTGTAGATACATACAATGGAATACTACTCAGCCATAAAAAGAATGAAATGATGCCATTTGCAGCAAATAATAATACCTTTTAAGAAAGGTAGAAAGGAGAAATCTGATGTTCTTTAGTTGGCAAACGTGTCTATCTTTTCCTCTTACTCTCCTAGTGACTTTTTATGTTGCTATATCTTGGGGCTATTGTTTTTTCTGGAAAATAAGAATACTGAGTAAAATTTAATATATGAAAATCAATAAGGTTCGTATATACAAATTCCAGCAAGTTTAATTTTATAAGGGAAGAAATTATCTCTTTCAAAATATCAAAGAAGGTAAGGAACCCAAATCCATGAAATAACTAAAAACTAGGCTTAAACAAGATATGTGTAAGATTTATGTGAAGAACGTTTTTAAATGTTAAAGAGGGATACAAAATATGACTTGAAAAATGAAAATACATATATACCTTGCTTTTGGAAAGACTCATCATAAATATATCAATTTCTTTTAACTTAATGTATACATTTAATGTAATTCATGATCAAAATATTCTCAGGACTTTTTTAAAGAACTAGATAAGCTGACTCTAAATTCATATGGAAAAACTAGAAAGCAATAATGGCCAGGATAAATTATGAAATAGAATAGTAATGAGTTAGGCCTAGTCCTATCAGATGTAAATTATAAAAAGACAATAATTAAAATAGAACAATTAATGGACTAAACTATAGTCCAGAAATAGACCCCAATACATATGTAGTATATGATAAAAGTGGCATTGCTTATCAGTAAGAAAAAGGGATTTTTCAGTAAACACTGAAGAGTAGAAAAAGAAATCAGAAGTACTAGAAAAAAGTTCAACATTACTAATTATTAGAGAAATGCAAATCAAAACTACAATGAGGTACCACTTCACACTGGTCAGAATGGCCATAATTAAAAACTCTACAAATAACAAATGCTGGAGAGGATGTAGAGAAAAGGGAACCTTTTACACTGTTGGTGGGAATGTAAGTTCATACCGCCACTATGGAAAACAGTATGGAGGTTCCTCAGAAAACTAAAAATAGAATTACCATATGATCCAGAAATCCCACTCCTGGGCATATATCCAGGCAAAACTCTCATCCAAAAAGATACAGGCACCCCTACGTTCATAGCAGAAGTATTCACAGTAGCCAAGATACTGAAACAATGTAAATGTCCATCGACAGGTGAATGGATAAAGATGTGGTACATATATACAATGGAATACTACTCAGCCATAAAAAAGAATGAAATAATGCCATTTGCAGCAACATGTATGCAACTAGAGATTATCATACTAAGGGAAGTAAGTCACAAAGAGAAAGACAAATACCAGATGATATCACTTATATGTGGAATCTAAAATATGACACAAATGAACCTATCTATGAAACAGAAACAGACTCACGGACACAGAAAACAGACCTGTGGTTGCCAAGGGGTGTGGGGGGAGGGATGGGTTGGAAGTTTGGGACTGGCAGATGCAAACTATCAATATTATTTATAGAACGGATAAACAACAAGGTCTTAATGTATAGCCCAGTATCAATATCCTGTGATAAACCATAATGGAAAAGAATATGAAAAATGGGAGGGGGTTGGGGGAGGGATGGGATGGGAGGTTGGGGTCGGCAGATGTAAGCTATTATATATGGAACAGATAAGCAACAAGGTCCTACTGTATAGCACAGATAACTATATTTAGTATCCTATGATAAACCATAATGGAAAAGAATATAAAAAAAAGAATGTATATATATGTGTAACTGGATCACTTTGCTGTACAGCAGAAATTAACACATTGTAAATCAACTATACTTCAATTAAAAAAAGAAGTACTAGAAGATAACAGTATATATATAGAAACATATATAAAACGTGTAAAATATAGTCTCTATGTAAGTTATTATATATAATATATATTACTATATATTTGCAGAGAGGGGTAGGCTTTGTTAGGTATGAAACAAAAATCCAGAAATCATAAAAACTACCAATATATTTATTGAAATAAATCTTTGATCTGCAAGAAAAAAAACAGCACGATAATGTTAAATGGCCATCCAAGAAAAAGTATTTGTATCATATCATAGACTCATTTTCCTAATTTATTAAGTATAAGTCAATGTGAGAAAAAACTAAAAAATTCAATAGAAAAATTGGAAAAGATGAAAAAATAGCTCACAGGAAAATTGTTCTTAAACATTTAGAAAGATGTCCAGTCTCACTGATCACAAGAGAAATGCAAATCAAAACTACAGTGATATTTCTTCTTCCCCCATCAGAATGGCAATGATATAGCCTGCTATTGCACTGCATTAGTGAAGATATGAGGAGTAGTCCACATCAGACATCAGTGGTGGGACAGTTACTGGTACAATTCTGTGGAAAAGTAATCTGCAATATCTTTCAAAATTATAAATGCACATTCCCTTTGCCTCAGAATTCCACTTCTAGGAATTTGTCCTACAGATATACCAGCACATACATATGTAGAATATGTAGAAACATATTTATTCCATGATGGTTTATAATAGAGATTGAAACAACCTACATGTCTGGCAGTATGGTGCTCGTTAATTAAACTTGGTGGATGCATATAATGTGCAGCTATTAAAATTAATGAATTTTAAATATTAGCTCTGTTTGGACCACTGCACAGCTCCAAGGTCTCTTTTCTTTTTGTCAAAATCTCAAAAAGTTATCAGGAAGATGGGAGGGACTATGAGTGGTAACTTCTCTCTCCAGTTAAATTTGTTATAATAAAGAATAATTCATTAGAAGGATAATTCATTAAATTTTAGACAGGCAGAATGCATAGATTGTGCCTCCCCTTTAATGTACATCCCTGTGAGTGACAAGGAGAGGATGAAAAAGATGTATGTCATAGTCAGGAATGTTCCTGGAAAATCCCTAAGGAGACATAAATGGAAAATCCCTAGGTCCAACTGTATAAGAGGTTGTATAACCTGCAACACAAAAAGAAGAGAGGTGGCCTCAATATGGCATAGCAAACTGTCAGGGCCAGGACTCCAGAAGTTAGGCCTAGGGGCTATGGCTTGCTGGAAGCACAGTGCTTGCCTTCTGGTAGCCTAAGATATTTGGTATCTTGCCTATCTGGTAGCCTAAGATATTTCCAGGTGCTGATGTGGATGGGAGGAGGGGCAAGGGGTAAAAGTCTGAGATTCCTTTGCAGAGAGCTTCTCAGCCTTGGTTGACTCCTTACCCCTCAGCAGCTGTCCAATGTCACTATGCTGGGGGCATCCCTGTGGGGAACAGGAGGACATTGTGGACCCACATTTATGCGGACATAGCCTTTGATTACTGCAAGTGTTCTCAGTCTCAACCCTGCCTCCTCCTTACCTGGGGAATCACCTGGGTTGCTAATAAAAATTTACCACTGACTAGGCTCCCTCACCAGTGGTTCTGATTTAAGTGGTCGGGGGTGAGGCCAGGTGTTGGTATTTGTTAATGTTCCCCAGATGATTCTATTGTGAACTGGGTGTTCCTCAGGTGACTCTACAAGGTCTGAGAATCTTGGGACTGTGCTCTTATATCTTTTTCTTCTATGCTCAATAATGTTTGTGTATAGAAATGTTTAATGTTTGTGAGTTTCATTTCTATTATTCCCCAAACTCATTTGGGTCTCTCATCAGGCTTAAGAGAAAGAGGCAAACAGAAAAAGGGAAAGAATAATTGAAAAGAACAATTGGACAGAGAAATTTAAAAGAAAAAGGGAGTGAAGGGGAAATGTTGAGTTCTTCACTCCAAACTCACTCCAGAATCTTTGAGCACAGAACCTAAAAATCTTCAGAAGATTATAAACTTCTGAGTTGATTTTTATGCACACTTTAAGTTTGAAAGCTCAGATCCATTAGGATATCCATTTAAAGTAAAATCAATGAGACAGCAGATAGGGATCATGTGCTAACTGGTGAAGGGCGATGGAACAGAGGATTCCATCATCAAGGAAACTTGGACTAAGCAGAGGAACTTGTGTAGGCTTCTTGTATTTTGCCTAAACAACCCCATGAAATTGGGGGGCTTCATGTGAAAATCGAAGCCTAACGACATCTGTTTTTCAGTGGTAAACCTAGCTGAGTCAGGCACACAAGTCATTGGATTTAGGGCCCATTCTAATCCACTATGATTTCATCTTAATTTTTTTTTTTTTCGGTACGTGGGCCTCTCACCACTGCGGCCTCCTCCGCGGCAGAGCACAGGCTCCGGACACGCAGGCCCAGGGGCCACGGCTCACGGGCCCAGCCGCCCCGTGGCACGCGGGATCAGCCCGGACCGGGGCACGAGCCCATGTCCCCTGCATCGGCAGGCGGACTCCCAACCACTGCACCACCAGGGAAGCCCTTCATCTTAATTTTATTGCATCAGCAAGGACCCTCTTTCCAGATAAGGTCACATTCACAAGTACCAGGGTTAAGACTTCAACATATCTTTTTCGGGGAACACAATTCAACGCTCTACAGATATCTTGTGCAAAGCTGTCTTCCATTTTGCTTAAAGCTATTTTACCCATGAGACCAGCAGTGGCCACACTTTTGAGATCCATTTTTCCTACCTCTTCATTTACAGACCTATAAATTATTCTTTCTAGAGTTGTACTTCTACTTGGTAAAAGAATAGCTGAGTAACAAGGGATGGTGACACTTCATCACTTTCTCCATCACCAGACTGACAGGCATTAAATTACACTGACAAGACAGATGCCCTGGGAGCACATGGCCAGTTTGTAGGGAAAAAAGAGTAGCAATCAAAGTACACGTAAAGACAGCTCATTTTAGAGCTCTTTTTCCTGCCCACACATTGGAATACTTATTTGACCACAAGACATTATTTGGCTTCACAGAGCCACACAGTCATCAGTTTTGTTCTGTCCTCAATACCTGAATGTCAATGTGAGAAGGCACAGAATTCCAGAGAAGCCGGTTAAGTGGCCCCTTGGGATTCCTTGGAACATTTTGATCTGGTTATTATTATTATTTTTTCTGTTAAAAGAATTGTTAGAACATTTCCTAAATCTAGTTCTAACCCAACTGCTTTTAAGTCCATGTAAATACTCGAAACAAAGAAACATCTTTGCTATTTGGTCATTGACTAGGAATAGACTGAGTTCTTACTCAAAGAGCTTTTATTTCCACTGGGATTTGTAGGCATGATACATTTTAAGCTGACAACTCTAATTCCAAGCTCTCAATGAAGAGAGGTTGCCAGGATCTAGGGTCAGGATCAAAGAGATAAAGATGTATAGAGCAGAGGAGAAGTAGAGATAATAAAGAGAAATGGAGGTCAGGAGCAACACATATGAAAATCAGAAGAAAGGTTATTGAGCTGTATGGGAAAAGGAAAAAATACACAACTATACCCTCATGCTCATATGGCTCATATGGGATGAATATACTCAAAAGTTTTAGGTTACTCAAAAGTAATGCCAACTATGTTGGCATTACTTATTAAGAATTGGGAGTTTCCTACATACTGAAATTTAAGACGTCCTAAGAAAAGGTCCCTGCAAAACTTTTTCCACTAGGGCTCCACAAAATTCTCACAGCCTGCATTTCCTTGCAGAAAGTCAGGGCTCCCCAATTAAGAGATGTAAAGCTACCGATAAACTTTGCAGCCTAAATGGTAGCTCTCCAAGCCAGTTGCCATCACCATCTTCACTGCTGTTCTGTCTTCCCTGGTTGGAAATCTCAGGGAGTGCCATGCAGGACAGCACTGCCCTCTCACTTGTTCTATCGCCCAGCTCCTGTGAGCACCATCCCTCCAGCTTTTAAGGAAATGAATAGAAACTTCTACACAAGAAAGGGCTCCATGAGTTAATGCATTTAAATCACCAGATAACTTCATATAAAACAATTAAAGCTTAGCAATCTTTAATATATTAGTGTAAATTTAGAAGCGACTTGACACAGAAGCAAGTGGGTATAGACTTGGGCTGAAAAGGCCTGATTTTAAACCTCAGCTTTTCATGTCGTGGCTGTAATGATCTGGGGCAAGTTACGTAACTTTTTTGATGCTCGTTTTCTTCATCTGTAAAATATGTATCTCACAGCATTGTTCTAAGGATGAGATGACACACGTATAGCTATGCCTGGAACATAGTAGGGAGCTGACAAATATTTATCTGATAAATAATCATTACTTTACATTTTTCAAAAGGCTTTTATATATATTATCCACTATTCTTCTAAGTCTCCAATGAGATAGGCAGGGTAATGAGGGCAGGACCAAGATTAGAAACCAGGACTTCTGACTTCCCAGGAGTACATCTGGTGTTTCCCAATAGTGTAAATGTAATGGGAATAATGGGATAGCACATCCATCTACTTAATTACTTAGAAAATTTAAAAGTTAGATTGAGACAGAGGGTAAATGGACTGGCCATTTGAATAAAATATTCAGCTGTCTCTCCTTATTTAGTAAATAAATTCATTCGCTCCCAGGTATCGGGCTATGTCTTACCACTGTCCAATTTGGGAAGCTCATTTCAGGAGCTTAGCACAGCAAGTTTCCCCTGTATAAGTCCCAAGAGGCCATATGAAAAATCAAGCAGTATAGCTTGAAGTCAGTGCTGTCAGGCTCCTCTGGGGCAGTTGACACAGTGACTGACTTACTCATTGCCAGCCCATCTGTATCAAGTCACAGGTTTTCTCAATTCCCAACAGGGACTCATTTTTTTCTGCAGTTATTGTGCATTTGGAACAGTTCTTTTGAAGGGAAGCTAGTCCTCTTCCTCAATCCAGGAGATCCAGGGAGGCACACTCACTTGGCTCTAACCTGAATTGCTGCCTTTGCTAGAAATGGTTATTCTCTTCCAATGCCAGGGTAAGCAGCCAGGAATAATACTGCTCTATTGGGGTATCTGGTAAGTGAGAAGTGTGCTTATCCTTGGGGAAGTTCTCGTCTATCTTAAAATTACAAGAATTTACATGAGTTCATGTGATCATATGTGCATTAATTAATGTGCCTACGAGTCCAGATTTTGGAATATTTAGTTAATTGGAAGTGAGGATTTATCAGGTAATTTCATAGTAGCATCTTAAAAAAAGGGTAATTTAGGTTTCTGAAGATATTTTTATTTTAAAGGCCATCTAGCAAAAAATTTCAACATAAACTTTTGTTCTCTTTGAAATGGCTCTAAATAGTGCTAGAAGTGTATAACTTGTTTCAGATATGCTAATTTGAGCCTCAGACAGCTGCAGTGGTTATTAATATGAGCATAATGGCTGACAATTTGACAACAGCCTCTACTTTTCATTTACTGCTTTCATACTAAATATCCCTTTTGTGCAGAGGGTGTAAAAACCATGGTCAGATGACTGAATTGGGAGACACGCCTGTAGACTGACCAGCATTTGAGAGCCTTCTTTTTTCTTTTGAAGAAAGTGATACCCTTTACATAGGGAAATTGGTAGATCTTATACTAGTATGACTATAAATCTTCAACATTAGTCTTTCCACATTGCAGTGAAAACTCAACGAGAAGAAACTTTTTAATAAAATTAGTGAGGAGTGATGTGTTCTTAATGCATATTTACTCTAGATAAATTGACCTATAAAAGCGTCAGAGGGGCTTCCCTGGTGGCACAGTGGTTAAGAATCTGCCTGCCAATGCAAGGGACATGGATTCGAGCACTGGTCTGGGAAGATCCCACATGCCGCAGAGCAACTAAGCCCATGCGCCACAACTACTGAGCCTGTGCTCTAGAGCCCCCAAGTCACAACTGCTGAGCCCATGTGCCACAACTACTGAGCCCACATGCCACAACTACTGAAGCCCACGCGCCTAGAGCCCGTGACCTGCAACAGAAGCCACCACAATGAGAAGACTTCGCACCGCAACGAAGAGTAGCCTCCGCTCGCCGCAACTAGAGAAAGCTCGAGTGCAGCAGTGAAGACCCAACACCCCCCCCAAAAAAAAGAAGCATCATAGGACATTGGCCTAGCGTTAGAACAAATAAGCAGTTCTTTATCATTCATCTGAAACGTGATTTAGAGGTGAACATTTAAAATCAGTTATATTTTGCCTGCTTATTCTTTGTAATTTTCAAAAAAGTAATGCTATCTAAATGAAAAAACTAAAAATATCCACAGAAAAACATCTGATGACATCTATTTTCTTTTCATAGTCGAGTTCTATGAGTCTGAGCCAGATGGATGTGTATTTGTATGTGGTCTGTGGGTTTCTGCTACAGAGCACCATTTTGCTTGGTTGAACTTTGTTCTGTAAATGCACAAAGGCTTAAATCATCCTGTGGGCATCTCTGCATGTGTCACATTCACCAGACAACTTGTCTAACTCTGTGAATGTGTTTCTTCTGAGGGATTCAGCTGAGCCATTCTGTGAATAAGAGCAAAGAATCATCTTTATACTGAAAGATGTACAACTTAATATTTCTGACCTATGCTGTGTCAAAGGCAGAATTATAAAATATAAGCATTTTTCTGTAGTGTATGACCTCACAATTTAAACTGGATATCTTTAAAAGTTACTACAAAAAGATTGCTTACCTAGGAAATACACCTTACATCAAGCACCCTGTCTTCCCAGCCAGAAAATAAGTACTATAAGGTCAGAGAAAGTGTTTTTTTTTACTGTATCAGGTTTGGTGTCTGTCACATGAATGAATGGATGAATGAATGAATGAATTCTCACAGGACTTGAATATTTATACAGGACTTGAATGTAAGTTGTTTAATTTAATTCTCACTACCAATATGCAATGTATATGTTATTATCTCACTTTACAGAGAAAGAACTTTAAGTGCAGATTGCAATGATTTGTCCAATGTTATCCAGCTAAGGAGAGAAAAGATGAAACTTGAATCCTATCTTTTCATTCCTAAGTCTAGGCAATTTCTAAGTCCTCATAATATCAAATCCCTGTCCTTAGAATTTACTTCTGCTCCTATGTTGATCTTATTCTAGAAAATCCTTTATCCTTTACATGTCAGCAATCTTTCTGTGAAGGACCAGAGAGTAAATATTTAGGGTTTTGTGGGCCATATGATCTCCATCATACAGCTCCTCAATTCTGCCATTGTCCAGGCTATATTATGAAAAATGGAAATAGTAACTCAATAAAAACAACAACAGCACATTTATTATGCAATTCAGGAAACACATGTGCTTCATCTAATTTATCTCATTTAATAAACCTATACACAGAAAAGTTACCCCATTCATTCAAGGTCATTGAGCTATTAGTAGCAGAGCTGGGTTTAAACCAAGTCTGCCTACTTCAGCAAGCCCTCAACGCTTTGGAACTATGGTAGGAAGCTCCTTCTCTCACCAAGCTCCTTCTCTCACCAAGCTCAAAAAACTGTGCTGTAGAATCTGAAAGAAGAGAGTCCATCATCTTCGGTGACATGAAACTCAGGGAGAAATGATGCCTTGTGTTCCCATAGGCTGGAGCATGTGGATGCTGGCTGCCTAGCATGAGCCCATGGCTGCATAATGTGTCCAAGGGTGACACAGGACTCTGGAGAGAGCAGGCTTTGGTGGATGCCTGATGCTCCTCCTGGGATTTATTAACTATTCTCTCTGGGTTCTAATTGCTTTCTCTCTTTTTTATTTTATTTATTTATTTTTTAACATCTTTATTGGAGTATAATTGCTTTACAATGGTGTGTTAGTTTCTGCTTTATAACAAAGTGAATCAGTTGTACATATACATATGTTCCCATATCTCTTCCTTCTTGCGTCTCCCTCCCTCCCACCCTCCCTAACCCACCCCTCTAGGTGGTCACAGAGCACCGAGCTGATCTCCCTGTGCTATGCGGCTGCTTCCCACTAGCTATCTCTTTTACATTTGGTAGTGTATATATGTCCATGCCACTCTCTCACTTTCTCCCAGCTTACCCTCCCCCCTCCCTGTGTCCTCAAGTCCATTCTCTAGTAGGTCTGTGTCATTATTCCCGTCTTGCCCCTAGGTTCTTCACGACCTTTCTTTTTTTTTTTTTTTCCATACATATGTGTTAGCATACAGTATTTGTTTTTCTCTTTCTGACTTACTTCACTCTGTATGACAGACTCTGGGTGCATCCATCTCACTACAAATAACTCAATTTCGTTTCTGTTTATGGCTGAGTAGTATTCCATTGTATATATGTGCCACATCTTCTTTATCCATTCATCCGATGATGGACACTTAGGTTGCTTCCATGTCCTGGCTATTGTAAATAGAGCTGCAATGAACATTGTGGTGCATGTGTCTTTTTGAATTATGGTTTTCTCAGGGTATATGCCCAGTAGTGGGATTGCTGGGTCATATGGTAGTTCTATTTTTAGTTTTTTAAGGAACCTCCATACTGTTCTCCATAGTGGCTGTATCAATTTACATTCCCACCAACAGTGCAAGAGGGTTCCCTTTTCTCCAGACCCTCTCCAGCATTTATTGTTTGTAGATTTTTTGATGATGGCCATTCTGATTGGTGTGAGATGATATCTCATTGTAGTTTTGATTTGCATTTCTCTAATGATTAACAATGTTGAGCATTCTTTCATGTGTTTGTTGGCAATCTGTATAACTTCTTTGGAGAAATGTCTATTTAGGTCTTCTGCCCATTTTTGGATTGGGTTGTTTGTTTTTTTGATATTGAGCTACATGAGCTGCTTGTAAATTATGGAGATTAATCCTTTGTCAGTTGCTTCACTGGCAAATATTTTCTCCCATTCTGAGGGTTGTCTTTTCGTCTTGTTTATGGTTTCCTTTGCTGTGAAAAAGCTTTTAAGGTTCATTAGGTACCATTTCTCTATTTTTGTTTTTATTTCCATTTCTCTAAGAGGTGGGTCAAAAAGGATCTTGCTGTGATTTATATCATAGAGTGTTCTGCTTATGTTTTCCTCTAAGAGTTTTATAGTGTCTGGCCTTACATTTAGGTCTTTAATCCATTTTGAGTTTATTTGTGTATGGTGTTAGGGAGTGTTCTAATTTCATTCTTTTCATGTAGCTGTCCAGTTTTCCCAGCACCAATTATTGAAGAGGCTGTCCTTTCTCCACTGTACATTCCTGCCTCCTTTATCAAAGATAAGGTGACCATATGTGCGTGGGTTTATCTCTGGGCTTTCTACCCTGTTCCATTGGTCTATATTTCTTTTTGTGCCAGTACCATACTGTCTTGATTACTGTAGCTCTGTACTATAGTCTGAAGTCTGGGAGCCTGATTCCTCCAGCTCCATTTTTCTTTCTCAAGATTGCTTTGGCTATTCGGGGTCTTATATGTTTCCATACAAATTGTGAAATTTTTTGCTCTAGTTCTGTGAAAAATGCCAGTGGTAGTTTGATAGGGATTGCATTGAATCTGTAGATTGCTTTGGGTAGTAGAGTCATTTTCACAATGTTGATTCTTGCAATCCAAGAACATGGTATACCTCTCCATCTATTTGTACCATCTTTCATTTCTTTCATCAGTGTCTTATAGTTTTCTCCATACAGGTCTTCTGTCTCCTTAGGTAGGTTTATTTCTAGGTATTTTATTCTTTTTGTTGCAATGGTAAATGGGAGTGTTTTCTTAATTTCACTTTCAGGTTTTTCATCATTAGTGTACAGGAATGCAAGAGATTTCTGTGCATTAATTTTGTATCCTGCTACTTTATCAAATTCGTTGATTAGCGCTAGTAGTTTTCTGGTAGCAGCTTTAGGATTCTCTATGTATTGTATCATGTCAACTGCAAGCAGTGACAGCTTTACTTCTTCTTTTCTGACTTGGACTCCTTTTATTTATTTTTCTTCTCTTATTGCTGTGGCTAACACTTCCAAAACAATGTTGAATAACAGTGGTGAGAGTGGGCAACCTTGTCTTGTTCCAGATCTTAGTGGAAATGCTTTCAGTTTTTCACCATTGATGACAATGCTGGCTGTGGGTTTGTCATATATGGCCTTTATTATGTTGAAGTAAGTTCCCTCTATGCCTACATTCTGGAGGGTTTTTATCATAAGTGGGTGTTGAATTTTGTGGAAAGCTTTCTTTGCATCTATTGAGATGATCATACGGTTTTTATTGTACAGTTTGTTAATATGGTGTATCACATTGATTGATTTGCGTATATTGAAGAATCCTTGCATTCCTGGGATAAACCCCACTTGATCATGGTGTATGATCCTTTTAATGTGCTGTTGGATTCTGTTTGCTAGTATTTTGTTGAGGATTTTTGCATCTATGTTCATCGGTGATATTGGCTTGTAGTTTTCTTTCTTTGTGACACCTTTGTCTGGTTTTGGTTTCATGGTGATGGTGGTCTCATAGAATGAGTTTGGGAGTTTCCTCCCTCTGCTCTATTTTGGAAGAGTTTAAGGAAGATAGGTGTTAGCTCTTCTCTAAATGTTTGCTAGAATTCGCCTGTGAAGCCATCTGCTCCTGGGGTTTTGTTTGTTGCAAGATTTTTAATCACAGTTTCAATTTCAGTGCTTGTGACTAGTCTGTGCTTGTGACTGTTGATTTCCCCTTTTATGGCTTTTGTCATTTGCCTTATGTATTGAGGTGCTCCTATGTTGGGTGCATAAGTATTTACAACTGTTATTTCTTCCTGGTTCAGTCTCAGAAGGTTGTGCTTTTCTGAGAATTTGTCTATTTCTTCCAGGTTTTCCATTTTATTGTCATATAGTTGCTTGTAGTAATCTCTCATGATCCTTTGTATTTCTGCCGTATCAGTTGTTACTTCTCCTTTTTCATTTCTAATTCTATTGATTTGAGTCTTCTCCCTTTTCTTCTTGATGAGTCTGGCTAATGGTTTATCAATTTTGTTTATCTTCTCAAAGAACCAGCTTTTAGTTTTACTGATCTTTGCTATCGTTTCCTTCATTTCTTTTTCAATTATTTCTGATCTGATCATTATGATTTCTTTCCTTCTGTTAACTTTGGAGTTTTTTTGTTGTTCTTTCTCTAATTGCCTTAGGTATAAGGTTAGGTTGTTTACTGGAGATGTTTCTTAAGGTATGATTGTATTGCTATAAACGTCCCCCTTAGTACTGCTTTTGCTGCACCCCATAGGTTTTGGGTCATCGTGTTTTCATTGTCATTTGTTTCTAGGTTTTTTGTTTTTTTTTTTTTTGCAGTACGCGGGCCTCTCACTGTTGTGGCCTCTCCCGTTGCGGAGCACAGGCTCCGGATGCGCAGGCTCAGTGGCTATGGCTCACAGGCCCAGCTGCTCTGCAGCATGTGGGATCTTCTCAGACAGGGGCATGAACCCGCATCCCTGCATTGGCAGGCAGACTCTCAAGCACTGCGCCACCAGGGAAGCCCTCTAGGTATTTTTTTTATTTCCTCTTTGATTTCTTCAGTGATCTCTTGGTTATTTAGTAGCATATTGTTTAGCCTCCATGTGTTTGTATTTTTTAGTTTTTCTTCCTGCAATTGATATCTATTCTCACAGCGTTGTGGTAGGAAAAGATACTTGATACGATTTCAATTTTCTTAAATTTACCAAGGCTTGATTTGTGACCCAAGATATGATCTGTCCTGGAGAATATTCCATGAGCAATTGAGAAGGAAGTGTATTCTGTTGTTTTTGGATGGAATGTCCTATGAATATCAATTAACTCCATCTTGTTTAATGTGTCATTTAACGTTTGTGTTTCCTTATTTATTTTCATTTTGGATGATCTGTCCATTGGTGAAAATGGGGTGTTAAAGTCCCCTACTATTGTTGGTTACTGTTGATTTCCCCTTTTATGGCTTTTGTCATTTGCCTTGTGTATTGAGGTGCTCCTATATTGGGTGCATAAGTATTTATAACTGTTATATCTTCTTCTTGGATTGATCCCTTGATCATTATGTAGTGTCCTTCCTTGTCTCTTGTAATAGTCTTTGTTTTAAAGTCTATTTTGTGTGATATAAGACTTGCTATTCCAGCTCTCTTTTGATTTCCATTTGCATGGAATATCTTTTTCCATCCCCTCACTTTCAGTCTGTATGCGTCCCTAGATCTGAAATGGGTCTCTTGTAGACAGCATATATATGGGTTTTGTTTTTGTATCCATTCAGCCAGTCTGTCTTTTGGTTGGAGCATTTAATCCATTTACATTTAAGGTAATTATCGATATGTATGTTCCTATTACCATTTTCTTAATTGTTTTGGGTTTGTTTTTGTAGTTCTTTTCATGCTCCTGTGTTTCCTGCCTAGAGAAGTTCCTTTAGCATTTGTTGTAAAGCTGGTTTGTTGGTGATTGCTTTCTAATACATCAATGTATATGTTTCCCTTTCTTTGAATATTTAATAAACTCATTTAAACAGAGCTATGCAAAGATTGTATAAGACAAAGTTACAAATTTCCCAGATTCAAAGTTGTGTCAACCTGCACTTCAGGCCAAAATGCTTTCTCACTGTCTCATCTTCATGGAATGCATGTCTGATGCCAGGGACAGTCAGCATCACTCCAGGGCCATGGCCACAAGGCAGAGCATGTTTATGTTAGTCTCATGGAGATTTGGAATGGTGCTGTTGCTGAGGCTGCAGTGCTGAAATCCTGGCTGCAGGTGTGTGGAGTGGCAAATTGAGACTTTTGGACAGGAAAAACTGATTTCTCAATGCAATAATGGTCAATGGAGAGAGCTTCCCTTAACACAGGCAGAATGTGCAGGTAGAGTTCCAAAATTACAAGATCCAAATAGTCTTCTCTTGATTTTCTTCCACTGGCAATCCATTCTTTGTTGCTTGCTTCACAGACGCCATAGGGAATGTAACACCCTGCGACTTTAGAATCTTTAGGCCACTTTCCTCATTGTTGAGATATACCAGAGCTGCAAAAGTATATGGTACCATGAGAAGGTGGAGAAAGTGTAAGAAATGTAAGGAAAGAGAAAAAGATGAGCAAAAATACTGCCTTTGATTAGTTGACAAAGAAATTGGGGTTAAGGATGGGTAGTAGGTGGTGTTCAGTGGGTATAGGGTTTCAGTTTTGCAAGATAAAAAAGTTTTAGAGAGCTTTTGCAGTGAACATACTTAACACTACTGAGCTAGATACTTAAAAATAGTTAAAATGGTAAATTTGATGTTATGTGGGGTTTTTTTTAATCATAATTAAAAAATTTAAAAAAGAAGAAAAAGTCATTCAAAACCTAGCTCCATGACTAACTGTGTGAATCTGAGAATGCCTAGAAGCCTTGTTTCCTTCATTGTTAACATCAGGGTTAGGATTCTAACCTCATTAGATTGATTAGGTAAAATGAAATAATGTACATGAAGTGCCAAGTACAGTACTTCCCACCAGAAGAATCTCAGTAAAAGCTAGTGTTCTTTTCCCACTTCTATCACTTTCCTCCAGCAATTCCTTTCCCCACTGCTTTGGTATCAGATTTTATCTTCCTATCTTCCTATGATTAGGTAAAATGAAATAATGTACATAAAGTGCCAAGTACAGTACTTCCCACCAGAAGAATCTCAGTAAAAGCTAGTGTTCTTTTCCCACTTCTATCACTTTCCTCCAGCAATTCCTTTCCCCACTGCTTTGGTATCAGATTTTATCTTCCTATGGAAAAATTTTCCACGAGGTAATAAAGTATTGCCCACTTAATTGAGCTTGCTTCTCTTGCCCCTCATTAGTTAGCCGGTGTGCATATGTGTTGTGGTCTACCTAGTGCAATGAGTAATAAACTAACAGTTACCTTTATTCAGCATTAACTCTTGAGGCCATTAGATTGCAAAGTATGGACTCAAGGAATGTGGGATGAAATGAAGTAGACAAGCATTTCCTGAGGGTCCCAAGGAAAAATATGGGTTGTTGAACAGCACTAAATCTTTAGTCATGACAGGATTAAGGAAAGTTAAATATAGAATGTGAAACAGGAAATGCGATGCTAATGGATTGCCATATGTCCCTTCAAGGACAGCAGTGGAAGCTGGGGACCAAGTTGGTGAGAGCTACCAGTAGTGTCTACTAAGAATTAATATTTTACTTGATGCTTTCTAGAGGCAAGGTAATTTACCTCAGTCTCCTTCCCAACAGCATCAGATTTAATTTGACATTGTCTGTTCTGTGGTAGAGACATGAATGATACAGTTTTATAAAACCTATTTTTTTCAGTGGCCCTTGGCTTTTTGCATAAATTTGTACCTAGCACTTACTCTGGGCATAGCCTAGTGCTGGGTGCCATAAAGAATAGTGAGAGAATGCCAAGAGTCCCCTTATGGTCTCCTGGGAGAGGAGGCAAGAATGGAAATGTGTGAGTATACACAAACACACAGGCACATGTATCAGCACGGTGCAGGGCAGGTACATTCATGGTTACCAAACCCAGAGCCTTGGACAGTCAATGCTTCAGATGTTTACGCAAGTGAGAAATCAGGGTAAGGTGGATTAGTGTTACTCAAACTTTAATGTGCAATCAAATCTCCCTAGCATTTGTTAGAATGCAGATTCTGATTTGGTAGGTCTGGGGTGGAACCCAAGATTCTGCATTTCTAACAAGCTTCTGGTCCAGTTCGTTTATTCATGCATTTGTTCATTATTGAATCTGCCACACGCCATGCATTGTGCTATACACTGGGGGTAAAATAATGACTAAAATACAGCCTATCCTTCAAGAAGAGGACAGGTAAAACAAAGATTTATAACTTCATGACTGATAGAACTATTCTCAAGCTTCTTTCTGAGCCTAGAGGTATAGAATGCACGCCGATTTATGAGGGATGGATAAGAGTTTCCTTGATAAATAAGTTGTTGTGGAGAGTGAAGGGATGGGGCAATTCAGGCAGGAGAAACAGTATGTGTGAAGGTCTGGAAGTGTTCAACAGCAACCTAAAGGTTGTTTTAAGTCTTGGATTTGGTCAAAGCACAGGCTCTGGGTAGAAGCGTGGAGGGAAAAAGAGCTGCATAGTGGTCAGGGGCCAGGTCCAGAGGGCCTTGTGTGCTAAGCATAACATCCTGAAAGCTAAGATGAGGTGGGGAGGGGAATCCAGAAACAGCTCAGAGGTCCCCTAACTAAGTAGTGTATCCTCCACCTTGTCCTCTCACTTGCAGATGACCATGACGACTCCTCTCTAGGACTTCAGCCCTTGTTTATTCTATCTGAGTTGGTGCCCCCTCCCCAGCCCCACCCAAACATGGAAAGCTCTGATGCTCCAATGATTTTCTTTAAAAGAGGATGTAATGCCCAGAGTAGGGCCTCTCAGAGGTTAAGAGAAGCTCCAGCAACTTCCAATATTTGAGTTTTCTGATTTATTAAAAAAAAAACAAAACATGAGTCAAAATAAGGTGACAAGTTTATAGTATATTTTAAATATTCCCTTGAATAATTAAAACATTTACCATAACAAGTAGACTACAAGTGTATGCTATTTTAGAGATAATTATAGTTTTATAAACATTAAAGTACATTAGAAGCAGAATGGGGCATAAGATTAATGCCTGCTCTCAATTCTGTATCTCCGTGGCTGTATATATAACCCAATTTATAGACAACAAGTGAAAATATGAGGACTCTTGTAAATGTAAGGCTAGGGCAAACTGCCACCCCACCCCCTGCCCTTCCTACCCATCCATCCTAATAGGCCCTGATCCAGGAGCTTTGGAAATCCTATTTTCTTGTTTAATTATTGGAGAAACAAAGCATTAGACCACACAGGAAAAAGAAGCAACACTGACTGAAGGGTATGCAAGGTCAATGACCAAACATCAGTGACCTTCAAAAGACAACTTGAGGGCCAACCAAAGAACCCACTGTGTTGCTCCAACCTAATGCCCACATGGGCATTTTCAGCAAAATGACAAAAGCCACTGAAGAGAAAACAGGCATGCCATCGTGTGAAAGACAGACTAGCTGGCCTTCTATCATCATCCCTCATTTTTTTTTTGGCTTAGTGGAAGATTTCCTGATTTGAAGAGACAGGTTTATTTTGGAGACAGTGAAACACAAATGAATGCACAAACAAGAGGCATATCTGGCAGCATAAGAAGCAGTTTGCAGTTTAAAACACAATGACACAAACCAAATTTAGCTCCCATTCCCTGAACCAGCTGAAAAAGCAGCCACTGCACGTGCCCAGCAAGCCACATCCAGCATGCCGATCCACCTCTGGGGTGCATTTGCTGGCCCTGTACATTTGGACTGCAGATATTGGTAGGAACTGTTCCTGTGCTATAATGATTTTTTACAGAAAAATAAAACAAGATCTTGATCCCTACAGAGTCCTATCAGAGAGTTTACTGAGAGTAAGAGCTGTATTGTGAGTTATGAAGAGCAAAGGGGATCCCAACAAAATTAAACTATTGGTTAGTCACTTTGATAAATGAACATTGTCCAGCCTGGGCAAAGATCTGACTGTCCAGAGTTAACTCTGGAGTGACGTTTCATGGTTTTTTGTCTTTTAAAAGCCATGTGTATTGGCCAGCAGAAAGCTGACAGGACCTGCAGGCTTCACAGAGAACACGCTGTCCCTCTCATTTATGTAAGAGAACGCTGCCCCTGCTCAAAGGCCTCCAGTGAGCCGTGCCAGAGCGTTCTGCTTGGGCCACGAGTGCTTGATGCAGTCTGGTGGGAGGGTGGGGTGGGACAGAGAGCATTCAAATGAGAAAGGATTCTGCTCTGTAGAGACAAAGGAGCCACAGAGCCATAGACATTGGACCTGGAGGATTCACGGTTTGCTGCCCTTCCTGACGTAGCAAGAAGATTTCTGGCATGGCTGAGAACTTACACTTTTCCCCTGAGAATTCTGAACTCCTGTTTTTGGAATTATGTTTTCAGGGCCTGACAAAACTATAATGATCAAAATAGGTTAAAAATTGATCAGTTTGATCCATCTGTGATTCAATGCCCTGTAGGATATAGAGATGAGTGCCTGGTCCAGAGGAGGAAGAGGAGGTTGGAAACTCTGGCTGAAATGGGGTGACTATGAGGATGTGAGAGCAGAAGGGGCTTCCGAGGTAATAGGGCTGGACGCCCTCATTCATACAGCTGAGGCGGTGGAGGGAGACCCCAAGTGATTTGCTTAGGGTCACACAATGATATGTTGTTAGGGTAGAGTTTTTAGAGCAAGTAGAACTCCTGGTTCAAGTGAGTGTGGCAGATTTATTGCAAAAGTGGCTCCAATTCTTCCCCTCTCTGTATCCCTCTCTGTAACCAGACAAATGCCCAGCCAGGCCTGACCAAGATCAGCAGAAGCAGGCAGCCAGCTGTGGATTGGGAGCAATAATAATGGATATTGTTCTAAGCCCCTCGGCTTTGGAGTAGTTTGTGGCAATACGTAACTAGTCAGTGGCGCTGTAACGAGAGGTCGCTCACTGAGGAGAGAAGGAAGGAGCAGGATAATCCCCCGTGTTTAATCCTGCAGTTTCCAGCATTTGGGAATAGTGGCCAATTTAGAGGATGAGAATATGTGCTGGAAGTGGAATTCCAGAAAAATCTGCTCAGAGCCATTGTGGTCTTGTGCTCCCTCAATGCCAGATGATCCTGAGGCATTTGTGTCATCACACGGTGAAGTTGAAATGATGCTGGAAATCTTCCAATCCTGAACTTACAAGATACGCAAACAGAGGCTAGGCAGTGTTAAGGAAGAATCGACCTCAAAATTTGAGGGACCCAGTGCAAGACGAAAATGTAACGTCCCTTGTTAAAAATTAAGAATTTTAAGACTGTGACAGCAGAGCTCTGAACCAAGTGCTTGTCCCTTCTAGGTGTGGGACACTTCTGCAACTCGTGGGTTGTACTTCAGCTCTGAAGCCAGCCTGGAGTTAAGCAATTGGTTTAATAATGCCCCTTCAAAAGTCCATCTGTTTAACTTTTGCCAAAACGTAAAACTTATTTGTTAATAGCTAGTTCAAGATGTAAGGCAAGAATCTAAGGCCTCTAGTTCCTACTCCAGTGATTTATTTTCTTCATTTTTTGACAGACTGATAGAAAGAAAATCTGAACCAGAAACAGTATGGCTGGCTTGGGGTCTGACTCAGAGGGAAGAATTTATAATTCTTCATAGGATGTGCTGAAGCATGGGAATTTGGATTCAAGCAAGGAAAGTCTGAAATTAGAATTCTTACATTGAATATTTTCTGTGTCCAATTATATCTTTATGATATTTTCTTTGTGGAAGTTGACTACTGTTCATTAAAATAAATTACTTGAATTGTCTATTTAGCTATTTCTTTTCCTGTCTTTGCTTTCTTTCTTTTTTCTCTTTTTTTGTAAGTAAAAAATTCTCAGGTGTTAAATAATGATTTAATTTTTAAAATTTCTCCTAAGTTTTGCTTTACTTATGACATTAATAATTTTCCAACAGCTCTGAACTCCTCTCTTTCCTTTAGAGCTCTGGGAAAATGGTAGCTTAGTATGTGCGTTACCCTATCCTTAACCAACTTTGTCACTACTTTGAACACTCTTCTCTTTGACTTATGCAAGACCCTGCAGTTAAGTGTTATTCGAATCTTTGTTTCTGTAGGAAACCCATCTCCATTATTTTATTTTATAATTAATTAAAAAGAAAATAGAACTGGGCTTTCTTTAAGGCTTTCTAAATTTTTTCTCATTCTCTCATCAAGGGGAATTCAAAAGGGCCTCAGGTTACAGAGATGAGTCTGTGAATTAAAAAAAATTTCTTTGAGAAAAGACAAGGTTTTCGTGACCTCCTTTGTTTTTAAAGACAATGAAAGTGACAAGGCAAGGTCTTAAATGATAAAGGCATCACTAAAGGCAAAGGTCAGAGATGAGAAACAACTGTGAGAACACACATGAAAGCCAGTGGCGATGTCATGAGGAATAGAGCTCAGCTTTGCATCAAAGGTTAAGCTAACTGAACACTAATGCTTGAATCCAGGCAGAGTTCTTGCTGTGTAGAGGCTGGTTGCTTTCTGCATTGACACAAGTTCTTCTTGCTTTAAGGATTACTTGCTAACTCACCAAAGACACGTCCGTGTTATCTGCGTCCTTTTGCCAAGGCTCCTATCCACCTGGCTTTGCCTATGCAGCTACAAAGGAAGGCTAGATTCTCAGGGCATTTGTCCCTGTTCCCACCTCTTTTCCTTCAAAAATCACCATAATGGGCTTATATTTAGCCAATGACATCTAACTGGACTAATGAAATGTCTAATTTAATTTGGAACAGTGAACCTCAATTCTATTTTGGTTTGTTCTTTTACTGAATCAGAATACATTTTCATAGTCCCTAATGGAAATGCGAACTTTCTCCATCAAGGTGGCAAAGGGCTTCCATTACCAAAGAGGTTTTCAAACCAGTTTCCAGAGGAGGTCCCACAGTGGTTAGAATTGGTCAAAGAACTATGAGTTGTAATAATTCTGACCTGGTTCTGGTTATTATCTTTTTAGGCACGGTTTCTCTTCCGCCATTTGCTCTTTCTCCCCAATCTATTTCTTATCTCTCTCCCTCTTTTTTCCCCTATATTTCACCCCAAATGCCAAAGCTGTGAGCCTTCTTTATGTTTGCCAAGGTCACATTGGCACAGAAATCTTTCTGCAGGTTTCTCTAGAGGACTAAATCAAACTGAAACTTTCTGCCCTGAAGCTAAAAGCTGTATAAACTTCTAGGTACTTGGCTTCTGTTTGGCTTTATTTCCTTTTCCTATTTTACTCACTCTTTCCCCTCTTCTCCCAAATACCAGGTACTCTAGATTCCTTTCTCTGTCTCTCTCCTGCTCTCTTTCCTTTGACCCTGAAAGACAAAGTGCTAATAAGCTCCCTTCCTTTGCCTCATTAAAAAATTACCATAAAATTTATAGCTGGCTTAGGCCAGCCATCACTGATCTCCTTGATTTAGTTACTGCCAAGAAGTGTTTTATGATTATCCACTGACTTATTTACAATGCACACCACAAAGTCCTTGGTGTTAGGAACCTGTATAGACCTTCTGATTTGTTTGGAAAATAGAGTGGGTACTTGAAGTTCCCTGTGTAGAATGGGGTAGGTTGGGTTGTTTGACTTGCACATTTCTATATGAGAAGATAAAATCCCCAAGTCTTGAAATGTAATAGTATCAAATCATTTTGCTGCTGTGTAGAAAATGTATACAGCCCTCAGACAACACAGGAAACTTTCCAATACTTCCCTAAGCATTAATTTCAGAAGGCCATTAGTGAAGCTGGTAATTGAAAACAAATTGTATTGGTGATGATAAAATTGTATATTGGTGGAAGCTGTTTGAATATATGAATGTGATGAGGTTAATTGATTACACAAGAGTGATTTAGAGGCTGATGTAATAACCACCAGTCTTGAGTCTGCTATTTGAAGGATGAATCAGAGTGGCAACGATTTAAATGTTTGAAACATTTGAATTGTGTTGACTATTCAGTTGTGTATTTGAAATATAAGTGATCTCTTCCTTCTGTAACTCCTGGTATCATATTGGTCACTATGTGAATTTAAAGTGTTCAGTAGTACCCAAAGCTCTCTAACAGGTGATATTATGTTCTGAGCAAAATAGTAATTACCTGGAACAGATTCATAAAAAAGAGTTCTGATGCGTGTTTCTGAAGAGAAACATCAACTGTATCTTTCGGAAGTTAACTCAAAACTATGATGCCAGTGATTATTTGAGCACTTCACTGTCGTAGAAGGAATCGGAGAGGAACAGCTGTATTATTCTGCCTTCTCTAGTCACTTTCTCCAACCTGGTTAAAGCTAGGTTTGGGATCTGGGGTAGTGGCAATAAAGATTGGGTGTCTAGAACTGGACCACGGACTATTGTTTGTTCCTTTGATGCGCCAGTGCTATTCTATGGGGAGTCGCTGGTGGAAAAGATCTTGTTGGTGAAGGTGGGAGACTAAAGGCTCACTTCTTTAAGTTTAAGGTGTAGTTCACCTAACACATTAGAAGCTGTGAGGAGGAGAAATCATGTCAGGGTAAACCTGTCACAGCACTGTTAGAGAAGTACCACTTGATAATTCAGAAAATGTGATGGCATGAAGTACAAACTGGAGCCCCCCATGGCCTAATGTCCACATGATGCTTCATTAAAAAGCATGGTTCAGGGACTTCCCTGGTGGTCCAGTGGGTAAGACTTTGCCTTCCAATGCAGGGGGTGCGGGTTCAATCCCTAGTCAGGGAGCTAGGATCCCACATGCCTCGTGCCCAAAAAAACCAAAACATAAAACGGAAGCAATATTGTAACAAATTCAATAAAGACTTTAAAAATGGTCCACATGAAAAAAAATCTTTAAAAAAATTCATGGACCCAAAACCAAATTACAACAGAAAGCTAATTGTTACTTTCATCTCTTAAAGATCATGAAAGTAGATTCAATTTATAATCCACAGTAAAATATCTTTCAAAACTCCCTTTGCTTCCTTCTCAGTGTCTCAGACTCCAAATATATTGCTGAGACCCCCCAAATCCTTTTCTCATGTAACACATGGACTTTCATCCCCAACCCCACCCTTTCAGCTCTTCATTCTGCAGGTTTACTCAGCCTGTTTTCTTTTTTTTTTTTTTCCTGGTACGCGGGCCTCTCACTGTTGTGGCCTCTCCCACTGCGGAGCACAGGCTCTGGATGCGCAGGCTCAGCGGCCATGGCTCACGGACCCAGCCGCTCCGCGGCATGTGGGATCTTCGCGGACCGGGGCACGAACCCGCGTCCCCTGCAACAGCAGGCGGACTCTCAACCACTGAGCCACCAGGGAAGCCCTGGTTTTTTTTCTGTTTGTTTGTTTTAATTCTATCTTTTGTTTAATGTGGTTCTGCTTATACTTACAAAAAGGTTAGGAACTACTCTGGCGAAATTCTCTTAGAGCTTAAGGCAAGGGCAAGGGAAGAATCTGAGCAGATAAAGACAAAGTTCTCTTATTAGCTGGGGTGGGACCAGGAAAATGAAATTACTTCTAAGATATCTTGTCCCTAACACAATCTGTAATAAGAGACAACATTTATTAGTAGTTAACATGTTCCACTTATTTTGCTAATATTTTTACATTAATTATGTCATAATAAGTCTAATATTTTAGAGATTTGTAGTAGCACTGTAAATACAAGGAAACTGTAGTTTAAGGGGCAAGAGAGTGACTTGCCCAAGGTTACATAGCTGGTTAATGGCAGAACTAGGATTTCTTGGCCTTAGTCTCCTTCCAAAGTCCCTGTTCTTAACCAGCACAAGTTCAGGGATCAGCATCCCCAATGGCTGAAGTTATACTGAGAATAAAGCAATCATTTAAACACAATGACACTGGTTTTTACATAAGAAATATAATTTAATGCCATCCTTTAAATTTTTTTTCCTTTTTACACGATTTTTTAGCTGAATGTAACATGGACCCAGACCTGCATTAGCGTACTAGTTACCAAATGTTGGACAGTTGTCTACAAATTAGCACTAGAACTTCCCAAATACAAATGCTTGCGATTTGGGGAGGCAATTCAAAATTTTAATTAATTCATTAATTAATTCTATTTACTGTTTTCCTCCTGAAAGATCAGAGGAAATTCTGTGGCCCGGAGTTATAATCTTGAGCGTGTTCCCTCTGAGTAGCTCACTCCTCTCCTCTGGGTCTCCTCTGTGAGGCTGGAGGAAGGCTTTAGGAGGCAGATTTGGAGCTCCTCAGAGCGTGACAGTGATGAATGGTACACAGAGCGCGTGTAAGGAACTCCAAATGCAGTTGGTGGCTCCTCTGTCGAGTATACAACCTCCAAAATGATCTTTATATTAAATTTCTACCTTTTGAACAAATTTACCTTTTTGTATAAATGTTTCTGTACTAGCTTTGAATCCTGATTGAAAGTAAAATGCTATGCCTCTGATGAGATTCATCATTATTCTTTGAAAGACAGGTCTTAAATCAACGTGTCCTAGTTTTCTTTTTGGCAGATGCCTTCAACATGGAGTACATGTTGAGTCGGTCACTTTCATTTCCATCGTCTAGAATTCGTTGTAACTCATCGTCTTGGCAGTGATGGTCAGTGTAAATTCCCTTGGCAGCGAGTCAGTTCTCTCCCAATTGAAATTAGAGTTTGAGCTAGCTGTTTACAGGAAATGTAAACAGAGGGTTAGAGGATGCTGAATGTGGGACTCTGATCTTACATTTGGAGGCCTGGGCCTTTACAGGTGAGACAAACAGCAGAGCTATAAAAAGAATCATTCTAAGCCATCTGTCCCCAATTTCTTGACCCTATTAAAGAAAGGGTTTATGGAATTATTATAAGAAATCTATATATCCCTATGTAGATTGAATAAATATTATAACTTGCACATGCATATACTATTCATTTTCACATGTGTTGTAATAATGTGATATAAATTGTTTTAAAAATATTAATTTTACTAAATTTCCTTGATATTATGTATTTTTACTCAATATATCAATATAGGCAAGACATTCAACTGCTATCATGAGACATTTATAAACTCTTATGTTCAAAAGGAGTTCCCATTTTTAAAACAATTGGAAATCGCTAATCTAAATAATGATGTGTGATCAGCAAAATGGGAAGAAACGTGAAAGAGGTCAGAAATATGAAGGCATTTCCACAGTAAAAAAGAGCAGGAGGTCCCTACCCAAAGCTATCAATTCCTGTCAGGAAATTGGCTGACACATCCTTTCTTTACCTTGGAGCTATGGAAGCCTGCTGCTTGATTTACCAAGGGTGTTAAAGTACGCTGTGTCAGCAAACTCACAGGAAGAACTTGTCAATTCTACTGGCATTCTGTCTAAGCTTCAAAATGGCATGGCACTCAGGTACCCTAGTATATCACAGTGCCTTTGACGTTTTCCTGAGGAAAAATCATAGATTACGAGTCAATTTACAAAAGGGAGAATAAAGGCTATCTCTGATTGTGAAATTTCTGCTTTTAGTTGATGATCAAAACGATCATCCAAGGGGCACAGCAGATAAGTGGTTTTGTTAGTTTTTACAGCCCCAATTTAATCTCTCCTGCTTCTGGTAACAGAATCTGTTTTCCTTTAGAGAAATTTCCATACCCACTGCTGGTGCGTGGCTCAGATTTAGTCCCAAAACTACTGCTAGAATTACTAAGAAAGAGGTGAATTCCTCTGGGTGAAGTTTTGAAGTCAGTTTAGTGCTGCTTATAGTCATTTTCACCGTCACTGGGAAGAGCCTGCTCAAGAATAAAGCAACATAGGGGACAATGACCCAAAGGTGGAGAGAGTCCAAAAAAACAACATTTGAACATCTGATCCAGGTATTCTGATTTTGGGTAATGTGAGACAATCAAGGTTACTTTGTTTCTTACATGTTTGAGTTAGGGTATTGTCACTGGCACCATAAAGAAACCTGATTGAGGCAGGGTAGTCCTTCAGCCTCCAATGGAATTGACCATTCTCTTTGCACTGTTGTTTTCCACATTCAAAGTCCAAGAAAACTACACTCTGCCATGTCAGGACTGCTCTAGCCTTACTCCATTATGGACCCTCTCAGTGTGGATCAGAAAGACTTTTCCTCTAGCTCACCAGCTGACTCGTAGGGACAAGGCATTCACAGCCCTGATAGGGTCCAAAAAAACTGGTGAGAAGCAGAGACCCTGTAGTTCTCCTGAAAAACTCAGCTCTCAGATGTCACGGAAAAGTCACCTCAAACTAGAATATTTTAAATGTCACTGAAGATTTCTTTCCAATTGGCAATAAACAGTGAATGATGCACTGCAGTATACAAAGGTTGCCAATTTTTGATAGAGCAGCCCAGTAGCTCAGCTGGAGATTCTACTAAGAGGGAAGACTATAATAAGCATTGTTTTAGGGAGATGGGGTATTTTGATGCTGACTCTTCAGTTTTGCTTTTATTCTTTTTTTCTGTTCCTCTTTTCATTCTTGTTTACCCCGTGTTCTTTTCCATTATAACTCTTTTCTTTGTCTGAAACTGGACCCACAGAAATAAGCCTGTAATAAGGGGACATGAGAATCCCTAAATTTCCCTTATTTTGATTTTCCACTTTATTAATATTTCAGTTTATGAAGCATACAGGAGGTATTTTAGCTCACTGGCTCTTCAACTTAGTCATGCTACTTTCTAATCCATTGCATGGAAAATTTGAATATGCATCATAGCATCTAAAACCGACATTTCTAAATCTGTTTGTGGTACATTATGTAGGAAAATACTTCAATCTCACTAGTACTTGAAAACCCTCATCATACACCATTCCATCCTAGGAAAAAAAAAAAGCAAGTGGGGATATTTGTATATAAGGGAAAAAGAGGGACAGTAATATTGCAACCCACTGATAAAGATTAAACTGTCTTCCTTAGCTTAATTGGACATGGCTTAGTTTTGATTTGGGGGTCTCCTTGCGCTGCTTAATATACAACCAAGTAAGATAATTTTTCTTCAGTGATCTTTGCATAGGATTAAACAAAGTTTGAGTTTAAAGTTGTTATAGACTTTATAAAGTTTAAATGTTTTTTTTTCTCTATGAAGCTTTCTGTGTTACTCCTGAACTAATTCAACTGTTTTTTGTTTGTTTGTTTTTGATACAAAAAACAACTGTAGTGTCTTTTTCCTTTCACCCTAAAAACTAGGTTATAATATATTGGGTTGGCCAAAAAGTTCATTTGGCTAGTAAATACGTTGTTCAATAAAATTCTTCATGAAAATGACAAATGTCTTTCATTTTTACCTAAAACCAAATGAATTTGGCCAACCCAATACTACAGGACCCCTCACATATGCTGATGGAGAACTTACTGCTTTAGGTGTTATTGTGTGTTTGATGTCTGGTCTCCCCATGGGGTTGTAAACTCTTTAAGGGCAGGAACTGTGTCTTTTGTTCACCATTGAACCCCCTGTCCCTAGTATAATACCTGGAACATAGTAAGCACTTAATAAATAGTTGTTGAATAAGTGAACAAATAATGAAACAGCTCAAGTTAAGTCACTGTCATTGAATATTAGCATGGATCAATAAGTAGTTATCAAACTATACGTGACCAGGTGAAACTAAAAACAACAGCGACAGCAACAGTAACATTATCCTTGCCCTTAAGGATAAAACAATGTGACATATTACTTGGAAAGGAAGAGAATGATCATTTACTGAGTACCTGTTATTTAGAAAGAGTATAATGCAGTGTATGTAAAATTTTTCGTAACCTATAGTAAAAAAAATGTACTCCACAGCAATACCCAGTACACATGCACACACAGCTTAAACAAAATTTTCACAGAATGTTTACCTCTACTGTGTGGGATATACTGATATTTCTATTCTAATCTATTTTACGCTTTCTCTTATATTTCATTAAAAAATGCTGGTCATGACCAACTAAATTGATCTCATATCTCTCTCGTAGCTCTGAAGAACTCCCTAATAGCAGTGAGGAGTGTGGGTTTTAGAGTCAGACTGCCCACTCGCTCTGCCACTTACTGGTGGTGTGACATTGGCCCAACATCCAATGTTGTGAAGCCTCACTGCCTCAT
Organism: Lagenorhynchus albirostris; assembly: GCF_949774975.1. Classification (NCBI taxonomy): domain Eukaryota; kingdom Metazoa; phylum Chordata; class Mammalia; order Artiodactyla; family Delphinidae; genus Lagenorhynchus; species Lagenorhynchus albirostris. The sequence goes on from NC_083110.1 coordinate 12,301,448, forward strand.
CTACAAAATGGGGATGGTGTTAGTAACTACATCATAGGGTGGCTGTGAGAACTAAGTGAAATAATGAGTGGAAATCTCTCACCCCAGTGTCTGGCACAGAGAAAATCCTCAAAAAACATTAGCCGCTAGCATGTACCAGACACTACATGCATGCTTCTCAGGCATCTCCTTTTACCCTCTGGAAAGTCTCATGATGTAGTATTATTACCCCCATTTTACAGTAAGGAAAGTAATGTTTAGAGAGGTTAAATTAATCATCCAGGGCCAAATGGTCAACAAATGGCAGAGCTGGGGTACTCAAACCAGGTCTGTTTGACTCTGACTGAGGCCTGTGGTTTTTTTTTTTGTTTTTTTAAGGAAATACTCGAAGAAGCCTCCATAGAAATGGTGGGACTTGAGATGGGCTTTGAAAGATGAGTGAATTGTATAACACCTATGCCCAAATGCTATTGCCCATGGTTGAAAGAAGGTGGAGTTTGGGATCAGCCACATCTGGGTTCTATCCTTGGTCTACCATCTGCCACCTTAGTAACTGGGTGCAACTTTACATAGCCTCCCTGAGCCTCAGTTTCCTCAGGTTTATGCTACTGATAAGACCAACTGTGCAGAGTTCTCATGAATAATGAGCTACACAGGATACATTCTTTTACTGCCTGGCATATAGGTGCTCAACAAATGTAAGCTACTTTTATTAGGTACAATTTGCTTAGAGGGTATGTGAGTTGGAATTTAATCTCTTACCTAGGGCTTAATTACATTTGTAATTTGTAGGTATCAATAGATATAATTTGTAGCCATATAGAGAGCACAGGTGAAAATATACTGTATGAATGGGTCTGATAAGTTTTATCATTAATCATCTTAAGCAGTTCCAAATAGAATGACTGTGAGTGACACTGAGACTGCAGCTACTGATTATACTTCTGGTAGTAGAGTTTGTCCAACATAATCTCTTCCGAGTTACTAGCAATACTGTTTAGCTTTCCAGGGTTAATGTAAAGGACATTTGCCTCACCAGGAGACACCAGGACTTTACAAGTTATTACACAGCACCAAATGACAATGGGGCCAACTTGGCAGCACTATTCATTTCCATTGTAGTTTAATTACCAACTCTGCTGCCTGCTCTTCAAACCTTGGGACCAAAGTTGAATCAAATACTAGAAAATATAAAGTTGGCTTCTGTTTATGTCCCCTCTCATTTCTACCTTTGTGGATCTGAAGACTGAGAAAGCCAAATTTCTTGCTCCCTAGGGTACCAATGAAGGTATAGTTTACGACTTCAGTAGGCATGTTGCTTCAACTGCAATCAGCTCTGATTACTACGAAATCATTCCGTTTAATATTTCCCCTGTGGACTCCATGGTGTGTTAGGTGGCTACTAAACCTCTGGACATCAGAAGTGGAGCACAGCTGTGATTCTAAAGGTTCATACATAGGTAGAGAATGGTGATGGCAAAGCTTATGATGTTGGGATACACTGTTAATGTTCTTAGGTGCCCAATCAACCCTGGAGAAACTCCATCCTCCAAGTGAATTATAGAGATGCAGGGAGAACGCCATGTTTTAGCCTCTTGGGCACTAAATTACTCCTGAGACAAAACAACCAGGAGAGTGGAAGCTGTCAGAAAGGCAATTTTACACACACATATTTTCTTAAGTAGGAATATGATTCCATATATCAAAGAGGATCCTGGGAACTTTTAGTGTGTTTGGTGATACAGTGATAAATGCTTTAGTAAAACATATGCCCTTAAATAGTTTATTAACAAGTAGCAGTAAAAAGCACTGAAGTTGGGAGAACGGAATTTGAGCCCTGATCCTACTACAATGCTTTGTGTTGACCTGAGTAAATCACTTAGGTTTTAGTCTTTTTTTCCCCTTATCTGTAAATTTCAGATTCATATCCATGGAATAGAGTCCAGTTCTAAGATTACTTGTCTGAGATTCTGAAAGTCTCATGTGATCAAGCTGAGATTTTTTGATTGAGATTAAACTCCATTAACCTTTCTCAAAAAGAAGGAATCTTTTGCAGTGTGCTAAGGGACTCTACTCATATAAATCAGCATGAGATTTGCCAGGTAAAAGAATCATGTATGGAATACTTCAATAAAATATATCCTTTCAAATACTATATTTATTAATGAGTAGCAATAAAAGAATAAAAGCTAGAGTTTTCAAGATTCTCACACATTATCTGATCCTCATAAAAACTCTGTAAGTTAAGTCATCATTCCAGTTTAACAGAAGAAAGTGAGATTGTAAAAGGATTAATTTCTTGCCAATATTTACATAATTAATAAGTAGCAGAGATGGATCTTAGCGTTCATACTCTTGATTTTTACCCCACTGTGAACTGCCAGTGGTCATGATGATACTAGGAATCTTTTTGTATTTTGCCATGCGCCTTTCAACCAAATGCTCCTGATCATACGCGTTTCGGAAGAGCTAAGGCAGAAGCTGTTAATCCGTAAGACGCAGACCCCTGGGGAGGTTGTTGGAAGGTTATTTCTGAAGGCATTTGAATCCTAATGGACACTAAGAAATATCTGTTCATTAAATGTCTTAGTCAGTTCAAGCTGCTCTAACGAAGTACCATAGACTGGGTGTCTTATGAACGACAGAAACTCATTTCTTACTGTTCTGCAGACAGGAGATGAGGGTACCGTACCAGTATAATCGCGTACTGGTGAGAGCCCTCTTCGAGGCTGCAGTCTGCTGGAGAGCAGAGAAAGCTCTCTAGGGTCTCTTTTTATAAGGACATTAATCCCATTAATTAACTAATTATACCTCCCAAAGGCCCCACCTCCTAATACCATAACATTCGGGGTTAGGAATTTCAACATACGAATTTGAGGGGACACAAACATTCAGTCCATAACACGAAAAAAGTAAGATCTCAAATACATGTGAACAGTTCTTTGATTACTCAAATATTTCCAAATGATTATGATTACTAAAACAAATAATTATGTAAAAACATGACTGAATTACTAACAATTTTCTGTCAATACGTATTTTCTCAATCAATGAATACTGAGAATACAACTAATACTGTTTGGACTCTGTGAAACTTTGGATATTAAAGTGAACCTCTGTGAACTTCCTGGAGTTATGAAAATGTTCTATTTCATGATTTGGGTGTTGGCCGTATGGGTATACACATTTGTCAAAATGCACTGAATTATATGCTCAGGATCTATACATTTTACTATTATGAACCTTACCTCAATTTTTAGTTTTCAAGTGACAGAAACACAACTCAAACTTGCTTAAGCAAAAGCAGGAATTTACTGGCTCATTTCACTTAGAAGTTCAAGGTGACACATCCTTCAGACAAGCTGGATCCAGAGGCTTGAATAATTTGGTTAGGAATATTGCAATCTTCATTGCTAGGCTCTGCTTTACCCTCCATTAGCTCCATTTTTATTCAGGCTTTCCTTCTGTCTTGATAAAATGGTTGTCAACAGATCTAAATTAGTCCTAAATTCTAAGACATTCCAGTGAGAAATGAATCCCTGTTCCCAACAGTTACCCCCAAATCCTGGACCCATATCTAATTGGCTTGACTTGGGTCAAGCGACTAAGCTTGAACTAATCACTGGGGTTAGGAAAACAGAATGTTCCAGTTGGCCTGAGATTTGGATCCTAGACCTCCACTGCAGCTGGAGGGTTGGATGGCCTCTTCCAATACATGAGGAAATTAGGGGAAGGGGAGTTCTCAAATAGAAAGTAGAGGTACTAATGCCAGGTGAAGGAAGAATGGAAGCTAGGCAGGTAAAACACAATAAATATCCACTATGCCCCTCAAAGTCACACTGTGATGCTTTGCCTGGCCTTTCAGCTGGTAATCCCTGACTCGTCCTTGTTCCCTCTTTCCTTTATCCCCTCCCTTTCTACAACCAATATAGGAGACCAAGGAAGTATGAGTGGGTCACAGTTTGTAAATGTCTTTTTAAAACCAATCTATTCTAAATTTAATTTAGGAAGTAAATCAGATATAATGTGGGGCTTATATCTTAAGGTTATGACCCCAGTAGTTATTCTTCTATAAATGAGGATCTGCTGAAAGCAAAAAGATATTCTGAAACTAAAATAATATTTTTTGAGATATGATCATCTGCTTTTGATTTTCTATTCTCCTCCTTTAGTTTACTGAGACTAACTGTGGTTGGGATTTGTTTTTTCTTTGATCACAATAAATAAACAAGCAAACAAATAAAGTCTGCTTTGCAACAATGGATTATCTATTCATTCTGCAACTATTTATTAAGCACCTACTGTGTGCCCAGAACTGGTTCTAAAAGAATATAGTATTAAAATTTATGTGATTGTAACTATGTGAGATAGTAATGATTTTGAGGATAATAATAATGCCCTCCCCCCCCCTTAGGTTTATAGATAAGGAAATTAAGGCACTGAAGTATTAAGTGTCTTGCTCTCATATAGCTAATCACTCATGGAGCTACAATTTGAACCTCCCCTGCAGAGTCAGTGTTCTTAATCACATGACTGTATACTACCTATAGTGAGGTAATCACCAGTTTTGGTGTCTGATACATAATTGATGCTCAAGAAATTGCAGGGCAGAATTATCAGCACTAAGTCCAGGAGCAGGTGATTTGCAGTGATCCAGGCAACCGGCTAGTCACTGATATTAGGGAGGACTGAAGCAAAATCCCAGATGCGTGGTGAAAATCTAGTTCTTAGGAGATTTTGACAGGAATAAAAGTGAATTTCCATCCTGGAAAGCTGTGATATCTTACAGGTTATAGACATAATGACTGTAGCACAGGAGACCAAAATAAGGGCCTGGGTCCTGGAAAAGTGTCACAAAGTGGAAATGAACTCAGAAACAAGGCAGAATCCAAGCAACTAAATTGTAGCTCAAATTTAGAAATGGGCTAGCAAGGAAGCATGGCATGATTCCCTGTCACCCAGAGAGCTCTGACCAGCCTGGGGGATACCGAGCTGCAGCTGGGTATCAGGTGCTGCACTAAGAGGAAGGAGAGAAGGGCAGTGGGAGAAGGCACCAGGCAAGTTATACCAGTCACGTTTATTGATGATAGTAAACTGCGGGCTTAGCAATCCCGAGAGAGAGAGACAGAGAGACAGAGAGAGACAGAGAGACAGAGGGAGACGGGGGGTGGGGGTGGGAATGTGTGTATATGTACACGTTTGTGGTGTTAATCAATCTTCTAGTGTGTATGAAGCTATTTTTAGAAAGCATCCTTCCTAAGCTTCCTTTGGATTCCTAAAACATGTCGACAGCTACCTTATCAAGATGATTCTTTAGAAAAATAAGCTCATTACTTGCAAGCAAACAACCAACAACAACAATAAGAATAAATTTTAAAACCCTCACCCAAATCAATCATTACAATAAAAATAAAAAGCCCTTTTTAAAAAAGGGAGACTAGATTTTCAATGGAGTGGTTATTTAGACATCATCTTTATAATATGTAGGATCTTCCTAACCTTTCATCATATGAGAAAATAAATGCAACACCATGAAGAGTGACTAACCAAGGAATATTCTTAGGAAAAGACTGTGAGGAAATCAGCCAGATAACAATAAAGGGCTTTCCCCCACCCCATTTTCCTTTTTCTTTCTTTCTTTTTTTTTTTAAATCCAGATTTTGAAAAGAAAAACCTGGTCTGGACTTAAGAAAGGAGCACTGGATTCTAGTTCTTGAGGCTACTTCTTCTGGTAACCCTTGAGGGAAAATGTGGGACTGAGCTGATACCATCTGGGTGAAGGACAGATTCATTTCCATTTAAATTTACATCTGTTTCAAACTCGCATCACAATTAAATGTGTTTCTTAGGTATCTTACTATAGTTGAGGCTCTTTGAGTCTTATGTAAGTTTTCCATAAACTAGCTGTTAAGGAATGAGAAAATCCAAATTCTAGTCTGTAATCTATTTTGGCAAGTATCTTAAATTTTCTGGGCCTGCTGATTCCTCTGCAAACCAAACACTTTTGACTAGATTCAAATTTTTTAAAATCCTGGCACTTTGGCAACATGGTAAAATTTTTATATTCATAGGCTAAATATAGCCAACGTGCTCACATATGGCAAATTATAATGAAGAAAGAATTATACCAATTTGAATCCTATGATCCATGAGTTAAAAAAAAATTCTGCAGAAATGGTTGGGAGACTCCAAAAATAATAATAACAATGTTAATGAAGTACTAAGTATAAGGTTAGGGGTGGATGTTGTAATATTCTTCTCCTTCCTTTTCATGTCATTCCTTTTCTGAGGTGTGTCAAATTAGGCATTGATTTTCCACTTCCAGGTGGCAATGTAGAGTGATCTGACTCAGACACTTGGGCCAACAGTAATAATAATAGTAGACATTTCTTACCACAGAGCAGGCACTCTCCTAAACAATGATCTCACTTAATCCTTCACATACCCTCCCCCAACACACACACCATTTTACAGACAGGGAAACTGAGGTGCAGAATTAACAGTACCAGGCTAATGAATGGCAGCCTGGAAAATGGAGCCTGGTTTTCTTGCCTTCAAGCCTATGCTCCTTCCACTGTGCCATGCAGCTTCAACACTGGAAATATAGCGAAAGAAAGAAAGGCAGAGCGTAATTTGGGAATTGAAGAGGAGAATGAGGCTGTGAACAGAACAAGAGCCCTTGCACAAATATGTAAGTTATTAAAGATTTGTAATTTCACAAAAATGCCAAAAGCCTAAGTCTTTTTGCAAAACAACTCACAGATCCTTAGCAAGCATCCAAGGAGACCTTGAGCACCACAAAACAGTTTTGAAAGTTCCTATCTAGATGATCCCTAATTAAGGACTTTTCAGCATTAAACCTGCATCTATCCTTTGCTGATCTTTAATTATTAATATAGGATAGTCCCTATTTTTAGAAGGGCAGATAGGTTACCCTTCTTTTTTTTTTTTTGCGGTACGCGGGCCTCTCACCATTGCGGCCTCTCCCGTTGCAGAGCACAGGCTCCGGACACACAGGCTCAGCGGCCATGGCTCACAGGCCCAGCCGCTCCGCGGCATGTGGGATCTTCCTGGACCGGGGCACGAACCCGGGTCCCCTGCATCGGCAGGCGGACTCCCAACCATCCCAACCACTGCGCCACCTGGGAAGCGTGGTTACCCTTCTTAGTTTTCCTTCTATGGCCCTAACTTTCTCTTAGAGGTTTGTCTTGTAACATAATCATAATATCAACCCAGGTGAAGTTTGGAGTGGGTGAAGCAAAAAGAGGAGAGATTACCACTGGATTTAGCTATTGGTCCAGGAGTGAAAGAGGGCTGGACTGAGCCTCTCCAACCCAGTCAGTCTCCCTTTGGACAGGGGAATTCTCGTGTAAGGGACTGGCTGGGCCCACCCATGGAAGGGGGCTGGATCCATGGCTGAAAATGAGACTGAATGTCTGCTTGAGACTCCACTAGAGCCCGTGCCTGATGGAATAACCAAACCAAGCAGAGACTGATTACTGGCAATCCCTGAAGAGGAAATCGGCTCTTTCCGAGACTGGGCCCTGAAGAGTTTACATGATGTCTGAGGCCTTTATTTGAAAGATTAAGTCCTAAGAATTGCTTCTTGATCCCATCTTCCTGATTGGCTTCCTAAGAGCCAGCTCCATCATGGGGTAAACCTGATAGAGGTTTAGATGTTTTGAGACATTTCTGGCACATGGAAGTACAGACTGTAGCATCCTTAAGGAAAAACATATATATATACTCATGTATGTATGTATTGATAAATATATACGTAATTTCTCTCACTTTATTTTCTCTCTTTCTATACACATGCACACGCACATGCACATGTTCACAAACACATTGTTTTTTCTAAGGCTCGTGCATACCAATACCAAAAGCAACAAGGGAAGAAGGAGAAGCCCAGAGGTAACATGGAGTCAAGGCTTCCAGGTTCATTCTGCCACTAATTATGTGTGGCCTTGGGCGAGTCTCTCTGAAAAGTGACCTCCTGTTCAAGTAGTATGTTGCTGTGTGTTCAGAAAGACTGAGTGTTGAAAAACTGTAAATTCAAAAGTAGACAACACAATTCTACTGAGAAGCCATCAAGAGCACAAAGTACCTGTGAAGCGAAGGGATGGGAACGCTGACCTCTGACAGCTTTGGTTTTTCCTGGGTCTCATGGTAGATCCATTATTTCTGCTTGTGAAATAATCTAAGTCCAAGAGGCATTCTTAAACTTGGAAAGTACAATTCAATAGGAGGTATCACTATGCAGAAACGATCACTGTTAACATTTTTGTTTTATTCCTAATCTTTTTTCAATGCATGTGTGTGTGTGTGTGTGGTGTGTGCATGTGTGTGTGACTATTCTCTCTCATAGTTGGAGCCCATCAGCAGCCTGTGGCTTTCCCCACACTCATCTTGTATGTAGCATTCCACACATGATGAGCAATTTCTATTTTACTGATAATTTCAAGCAGATGAGATAAAAGGGTAGAAACTGCCTCAGAGAGCATGTAGCATTTTGCTTTCAAAATTCCTTTCCTCTATTTAGCTCCTAGCTAAATCCTCTCTCCCACTGTATTTTCCCCCATGTAGGAAGTTCTGCTTCTCTTCTTAGCTTACAAATACCACAATCAGAAAATAAAAGGCTGGTATCTTGCTGAACAGCTACCATGTAATATCCAGGTGAAGGCAAATATGACGCCAACAAGTATCACATACATAAATGTATAGACATATTTTCTGAGAACTATACTTATATTGTATACTTTATCTCCTCTTTCACTAATATATTCTGTTCATTTCCTCATATCATTAAATATGCTTCAAGAAAACATAATTTTCAAAGGCCTCCCAACAATAGTATGAACTTTTTTTTTTTTTTTTGCGGTACACAGGCCTCCCACTGTTGTGGCCTCTCCCGTTGCGGAGCACAGGCTCTGGACGCGCAGGCTCAGGTGCCACGGCTCACGGGCCCAGCCACTCCACGGCATGTGGGATCTTCCCGGACCGGGGCACGAACCCGTGTCCCCTGCATCGGCAGGCGGACTCTCAACCACTGCGCCACCAAGGGAAGCCCCAAGAGGGATCTTTTAATGTATGTTGGCCAAATGTCTTTGGCAATATTTATTAATCTTGGCAATAAAGTCCTATACTCTATAAAATCCATGATCTCTTAGACATTTAAAAAAATTGTATATGCTCAGTTTGTATTTTTCCCCTTTGTCTCTGTTGACCTACCCTTTCTAGCTGGGCCTGGCTCTCTGATACAAGCAAGGAACAAGACAAGCATTCAAGTAAGTGAGCTACCAAGAAGGCCTGCAACCCAAGCCATCTACCAAGAGCCACTAGGAGGATCAGTTTCCTATTTTCACTCCAAGGTTTCTGCCATCCAATGATGGTGGCAGGTAGGACAGGAAATTACAGATACCACTGTACTTATGCTGTTCCTTAAGCTGATGGACAAATAATAGGCAGGCATGATGCCCAGAAGGTCTCAAGTGTGTCACTCCGGGCACCCTTTTATTCACAGCCCCAAATGTTCTCTATCAACTCTCGGTAATGGAGCCCAAACTCCCCCTAAACCTACCACAGCTCTTCAAGTCCTCTATATAACTCTTCTTCTTTACTAAGCCTGTGTACCCGTATAGGTGGGAGAGATATGTTCTTATTACTGATGAGCTAATTTTTTGCTTAATTCTACCTCCTTAATATATTTTATTCTACCAAAAAATATAACATAAATTATTTCCAATCACGAACAACCACATGAATCATGCCTTTTATGTAGAGAATATACATTTCTCTTCGTATTGCTTAGAGTAACAATCTCTCTATCTCAGGATACAATAAATAGCACCACTGCCATCTGCATTCATCTTTACCAAGCTGAGGGGAAAGGTTGCTACGAGCCAGGAAAGTGACAGCAGCACCAGAAGGTGCAGTGCCAGGTGTGGGAAAGGGATAAAACCAGTGGCACTGGGACAGTTCCCGAGGTGGGCCTTCAGTGCTGAGACGGGTGGGAGGGACATCTGTATCAGGAACTTCCTCCCTCCTTGGGAGTGTCCTTAGCAAGCCATAGCTGCCTTGCCCTACCAGCCTCGACCCAATGTCCTTTATTTTTCCCTCAGTGGCTCCCATTGCTGGAATGATAGCCTTGGCAGCTGGCAGGGTCAAGAGATGTGCACAGTTATACAGTCTCTCTTCACTCCGTTCTGAGTCCTTACATAACCTCATAGTCTCTTGGGCTGAACAGAAATCCTGTCAAAAGCAAAAGGGATCAGAGAAAAGGAGGCAAAGAAGAGTTACAGGGCAGACTCCCTCATTCCCTCAAGTCTTGTCACTGATGTCTGTCACCTGGCAATAGTCTGAAATCCCCCTTTCCCAGCCTGTCCTCCTCCAGAGGCACTCACAGCTCTATGGCCCAGACAGCAACTACAATGAGCTGCCGACACGCGGGTCAAGGGAGGACTGACAAGATTAGTCTCATGCCCTAAGGACAGGGTGTGTGAGAGAGAGAGTGCCAAAGGCTTTCTCTACTCCAAAGCAGAATTTTATTTCTATTAAAAGATCAGTTACTCAAATTCTACACTTAGATATATACCTGAAAGAACTGAAAACAGGGACTAAAACAGATACATGTATGTTAGTGTTCACTGCAGCGTTATTCATAATAGCTAAAATGCAGAAACAACACAAAAGTCCATCAACAGATGAATGGATAAATAAAATGCGGTATGTATATACAATGGAATATTTTTTAGCCATAAAAAGGAATGAAGTTCTAATATACGTTACAATATGGATAAACATCAAAAACTTTGTTTTAAGTGAAATAAGCCAGCCACAAAAGAACACAAATTTCATGGTTCCACTTATGTGAAATATCTAGAATAGTAAAAATCATAGACAAAAGTAGACTAAAGGTTACTAGGGGCTGAGGGCAGAGAGGAATGGGGAGTTAACTGTTTAATTATTACAGAGTTTCTATTTGGGGCACTGAGAAAGCTTTGGAAATAGAGGTGATGGTCGCACAACATTGTGGATGTAATTCATGCCACTGAATTGTACCCTTAAAAATGGTTAATACAACAACTTTTAGGCCATATATATTTTACCACATGCAAAACAAGATCAGTTAATCAAAATCAGTGAGCATTCATTTTCCTTGCTATTCACAAGCAGCCTTTTTAGATTCTGCCAAGTCACTGGAAATTTTTTTGATGTCATCAGATAGGCACACATTTTCTTTTCTCTTTCTGCATTTCCCCATTGTCTAATCCTCTGAATGACTTTTAGTAAAAAAAAAATAATTACATAACATTTATGGAGTCCCAGGCACTCTTCTAGTCCACATGAATTTAATTCATGTGAAAAGTACTATAATTATCATCCGTATTTTACTGAAGGAGAAGCATATGTCCTTCCCCAGTGTCACCCAGCAAGTACGAGCAGAACCAGAATTCAGTCATTCTTAACCATTACTCTATGGCATCCTTGGAACTCTGCAACAGACACTTTTAGGGAACTTGTGAAAAATCAAACTCATATTCTACCTCATACTGATTGAATCAGAATCTCTGAAGGTGGGGTCCAGGAATCTACATTTTAAAAAATATTCTCATATGTTCCAATTTCAAAACTTACTAGAAAGCTACAGGAGTCAGTGCCAGTATGGTACAGGCATAAGGAGAGACATACAGATTAATGGACCAGAAATGAAAGTTCTCTACACTCTGGCAGAGTATAGAGGAGAGGATGGACTGTCAATGGTTAGAGATGATTATATGAGACTGTAGAAGGAAAAATTCTTAGGAAACTATACTAAATTATCCAATTGAGAGATGAAGAAGACTGAACTGTGACAAAGGGTAAGAGAGAGGAACCACTGAAAATAACTCCGTGGTTTCTAGCTTGGGTGACTGCTAATAGAATAATGACATTTTCTAACAGAAAATATGGGAGAAAGAGCACATTTTTTGAGATGAGAAACAGGACAATGAATGATTTCAGATTTTCTGAATTTAAGCAGCCTGTGAAGCTTTCCAGAGTGGCTTGGCAATACTAGTCAAGAGGTATGGACTAGAGATATAAATTTGGGATTCAGGCGCTTGCAGGTATTAACTGAAACTGGAGGAGGTGAGATCTCTGTAAAGGTCAGAGACAAAGAGATGCGTTGAGCACAAAGCATTAGGGAATTCCTACATTTAAGGGGTGGGCAGAAAAAGACGCACAATTAATGGGGGTTGAGAAATAGATGGAGAGGTAGGAGAAGAACTAAAAGAGATTGAAAGGCAGACATTTCTAGGAGAATGTGCACCCGGCACACCCATCAATAAAGTACTTATTATGATACTTTCAGTTGCAAGTAGCAGAAATCCACTTGAGCTAACTTAAGTGGAAGAGAAGAGTTTAATAAATAGATTCAGAAGTGTTTCACTCAATCTAAAGGCAGACCATGTGGCTGGGCCTCACAGGGGGCTAAAATCAGGAACTGGACAGCTGTCAGGCACCAAGGGGGATTTCTGCTCAGTTTCCTAAGCAAGTGCTTCATTTATCTCCCTGCAGACTCTTTGCTTTTGCCCACCTCACAGTGTCTGATTTACCTATTGAGTAGTTCTCTGAATCCCAGTTCCAAGTCATTAGAAAAAGAATCTGATTGGCCCCAGTTGAGTAAGGTGACCACCCATAATCCCATCAACCATGACCATGGTGGGGGATAAAGGAAGATACACAGAACAAACGTGGCAGCCATGATTCACTTCTGTGAATAAAGGTAGTAGTTCTCAGAGAAGAACTGCTCTGAATTTGGCAGAAGTCCCCAAAGATATCTACTTCAACCTTAATCAAAGTGACTAAACAAAGATTTAGTTGCCCATTCATGGAGGCATTAATTAAAGGGAAAGTTGTGAGAACCCTGACTCATTTTCTCTCGTCTCTGTTCCTATTTCCTTTCTTAGCTCAGAGGGAAAGTTTCATTAATGTCCTTGTGGGTTTCTCCATTACAGAGACAAGAATAAAAGAAATTGCTTGTGAAATGCCTTGACATCCTTAGGACAAAGGATCTAAACAAATACCAAGGATTTTTAATTTTTTTCTAGGGAGAGCTAGAGCTTTCCTGTTGTTTTTGCCTTTGGCTGGGTCTCATTGATTTCCCAAATTGTACTTGCTGCTTTCTGGCTTTCATTAATCAAACTGCCACCTGTGATAGACTGCTGGTCCCTCATCTTATTCTGATTAATTCCATTCTCACATTCATCTCTCTGGCACAGTTTGCAGTGGATGATTTGCTAGGGGCAGAGCGCGATGGGAGATGACTAGAGATTTGGAGTAGTGGAGTCTTCTCCTGAATCTGATTGAGTCTATCTGTTAACAGAAATACTCCGCCCCCCCACCCCATTCCTTCCAGTTCTAAGAATAGCAGTACCAGCTGTACTTGCCTGAGCCATATCTAAATTAATAAAATAAAGTGGGATTATTGACATTTTCTTGCTTCAACTAGCAAATGTGCATCTTTGAATTTTTATCAACTAAAATGCTCTTATAATGGAACATTCACAGAAATGGGCTTGACATAAAAATGATGATGCACAGGGCTTCCCTGGTGGCGCAGTGGTTGAGAGTCCGCCTGCCGATGCGGGGGACATGGGTTCGTGCCCCGGTCCGGGAGGATCCCACATGCCGCGGAGCGGCTGGGCCCGTGAGCCATGGCCGCTGAGCCTGCGTGTCCGGAGCCTGTGCTCCACACGGGAGAGGCCACAACAGTGAGAGGCCCGTGTACCACAAAAAAAAAAAAAAAAAAAAAAAAATGATGATGCACACTTTACTCATGCTAATTATGCATTTGTAGTCCTCTTATTTATGTTGTTCTTTTATCTATTTTGCATTTTAGAAATTAGTATTAAACTAAGGCAGTTATAGGAAAGCAATGTAACTTAGTAGTCAGGAAAGGGGTTTTGTGGTCAGACTTGTGTCTTATTGCCAGTTCTACTACCTAGAACCTAGGTGACCTGGGGGAAATTATTTAACCTTTCTGAGCCCTCCTTTATATACCTGCTATTATGTTCTTTCGAGGTTTAAATGATACATGCAAAGAATGCACCATTAGTATCTGACACATAGCAAAGGCTAATTAATGTTAGTTCAAAAAAGGTGTTTTGGTGAGGAGAGAGTGACTTCTCAGCCACACTCTTCAGCATCTTTGTTTCAGATGTCGAGATAGAAGAAGAGTTTAATATTCAGATAAACCCAAGAGAGATCTGGGAGCCTGGTTTAGCAGGGGAAAATAGTGGACTACTTGCTGGACTACAATAGTGGACTACAAGCTCTCTTTTGCATCACATAGGAGAGTGTGAAAGAATTAACAGTTTGAGAGCCGGCACATTCTTTACACTTGGGATTGAGCACATCTGAAGGTCTCAGGGGCTGGTCCACCACTGTCTATTTGCGTGAAGGCTTGAGGAGGCTCCTGGGCAAGAACTCTTCCAGGTTTGAGGGACTGGAAGCTGCAGGCCAGGCTCAGTAAGGAAGGAGACATTGAATGCATCTGGTACTCAAATGTCCTGTGGTCCAGACTGTGGGTCTCATGCTTAGACTAAGATTAAAAGATAAATGACCTTCATTTCCACCTTTGTTGGATATTCAGAGCACAAGGCCACATGGCTTTGTAACCAGCTTAATATTACAAATCAGGGTGAACTAAACTTTTCCCCTTGAGAAAACTCCTAGAACCTAAACAAGTCAAAAACACGGTAGCCTGAGCAATGCACTTGATCACTAAGAAAATGAAACAGCAGAAGGAGAAACAGGTGAGAAATTGGTGGCTGGGAGGACCAGTTCACAAACACAGGCAAGACCTAGGGGTGGGAGCTGCCGTGCTGGGGGTATGGATGGAGTGAAGGAAATGCCATTTGTGGCTATTGCTGTGATGCTAATTTTACCCTCTTAAGATGTAGCCTTGGAAATAATCTGCACCTAACAAATGTTTGTGGAATAAATTTCTACTAATTAAGCAATTTATATGTATTATACTTGCGTATTGTCCTTTTTTATTTATTTTGCTTCTAGGGATTAATATTGAAGTTAAAAAGTTCAAAGGAATCTGCATGGTGTAAACATGGGCTTTGGCATCTGAGAGGGACCTGGGCAAGTTACTTCATGTCTCCATGCCTTTTTAATTTTATCTATAAAATAGGATTATTGGGAGATCTAATCGGACGATGTGTGAACGTGGGCCTGACCCTAATAATGGAGTTTTCTGCATAGCAATAATCAGCCATAAATCGCTTAGCAAGGATTCATGTATACAATTGCTTTTCCCTCTTCTCATTGTTGAAGATAGAAACATAAAAAGTAGAATTCAAAATTCATGTAAAATTAATGAGGAAAGACATCTGCAATGAGAGGAGCAATTTGATTCATTTGTGTAACAAATTATAATAATTTAATTGTGAAGAATGTGCCTCATACTTATTTAATACTTTCCAAAGTTTTTAGCAGTTCTAGGTTCATTTAGGTAGGTGCTCAGTAAATACACACTAATGTATTGATTTGGGGTGCCCCTCACAATTTCAGATAATAATAATAATGCAGTAAAGCCACTGACTAGGAGTCAGGAGGATTGGGTCAAGACCTAGTTTTGCCACTAATTAGCCATGTGACCTTGGATAAGCCTTCAGGCCTTAGCATATCCTTCCTTAAAATAAAGAGTTTCCTCCAAATTCTTTCCAGGTTGAATATTCTATATTTTTACATAGCCTCTGAAGATCTAGAAGAGCGTTTTTCATGAGGGACAAAAGGAGCATAGAAAGCGCATAGGAGGGCCCCAATATGAAAATTCACAGTATCACGGGCACTAACACTACGTGAGAATCAGAGAAATAATAACAGCATGAACAACCATTTGAGCGCCTATCAAGTTTCAAGCACTGTGCTTAGTGCTCAAACATTATTTCATTTCATCCTTATAATAACCCTGTGAAATAAGTATTAATAGTCCAAATTATAGCTAAGGAAATTGAGTTTTAGACACTCAAAATTTTCAGTGACCACCTGCCTCATATACTAACCTGAGAATCTGGTTTGCCCTTCTTATTAACAAAGAGAACTGAATTCGGTACTGGAATTATGTCCATAGCCTTGGTTTGTTTATCATGGTTCTTAACCTTTATTGAGCTACAGATCCCTCAGGGAATGTGATGAATGTTGTATGGATGGCAGCAGAAGTCACAGACCCTTTGAAGCACTTTTATTGTTTAGAACATCTCTCAGATAAAGAGACAAATTCTGCCCGTGATCTTTAATGGCAGCCTAAGAGGATCCAAGAACATCTCAAGTAACTGTTCAGACAGTGCTTCAAAGATTAGCAAGGTGATAAAAATCCTTGCCACTATTATCCTTTCAGGATATCACGTTTTCTCATTTCTTAAGACTCCTTCCACCCATGAATCTATTTCACTGAGGCTAGAGTGCTTACCTTGGAGCAATAAAAGTTAAATCATTCGTGCTAGATGATTGCATTGCTTTTGATCTACTTCTCCATGGGCTTCAATTCTAGATCTTTACCACATCCCCCCTGGATTCGGTGGGTAGGGATGATTACTTTATACTTACGGGTATTTATGATAAGCTTGGTGATAGCACTTCAGCCTTATTCCAACAACTGCAATCTGTCCAGGCTGAATTAGATTATAAGGGGCTACCACCCTGCCATTTAAAGGCCCTGCAACTGAAAATGGCCAAGAGCCAGATGATGCAGGACCTTATTTGCATTAGTTTGAACTACATACTGAGGGAAACCATTAGAGTTTGAAGCAGGGGAAATATGACCTGATCAGATTTGATTTTCCAAAATGGCACTATGACTACAGGAAGAAAAGCCTTGGAGAAGATTCAGAACTGGCAGAGTAAAACTAAATAGGAGCCTTAGGTCATCCCATTTCCCTTTGAGCTCCCTGAAGGAGAAACCTTGTAAATCTTTCTCTTGATGGTGTCCACAGCACCTAGCACAGAGCCTAGTACAGGGTAGACTGTTGAATTAATCAGTGATCAAATAAAGAACTAAAAGCTCCTTGAAGGCAAGAAGAGTTCTTTGTCACTGATCAATTTATGAAAGGCTACTGTTTACGAAGAATGGTCTTGGTGCAAAAAGTGCAAAGTAGCACAGCATCATTTTCAGTAAATTATAAGCTCCTGAAAGGCAGCAGCTGTAACTAGTTTTCTCTGCATCTCTGCTTGCTCTTCCTCTAGCACCTAGCACAGTTATTTGTACACAATAGGCTAGTAACAAATGTTTACTGAATGAAAATTCTATTTGTAGGCTAGTAGAGTTTTTTTTAAGCCAACTGCTGAAACATCATTTTCCACGTTCTTAGATCTTTCTACAATTACCAGTCCCTCTTAGTGGGGCTGATTCTAGAGTTACAACAATGAAAACCTGAAAGAAGTAGAAACAAAGAATGCCCAAGTTGGAGAAGGCTTTAGAGGTCATCTGATCCAACTCCCTGTACTGTGAACAACAGTACAACTACTGTGGGTATTGCTTTCTATTTTGGTCTCATGCCTGACCCCCGTGCTTGACTTCACTGAGCTCTGTCCTCATTTCTTTCCAGCTCTGGGTGGTGCACATCTGTATGACTCTACTACATTCATTTGAAAATATAAAAATAGGATGAATTCCTGGTGTGATGCAGTGACTGTCATTCATCTTGGCTCAGATCAACTTCTTTAGCATTACTTAAAGGAGGGCCTTCTGGGTCAGGAAGTGCTGAGAGTTCTACAAGTAAGAATGTACAATCAGTATGTTTGGGGCTTCTTTGTGGGATTTTGCAGAATGTGCCACTTGTCCCTCCCAAGTACTTTAATAAGCAAAGCAAAGGCAGCTAGGGTGGATGTTGGGACTATGTAAATTCACTAGTTAATAATTTGATCATTAATATAGCATTCCTGAGCTCTCCAGTGGAATTTTTATACCTCTTATCTATTTATGAAATACTTCCATAGATCCTTTTTATTTTGGTCAGTGCTTGTTTTTCCATTTAAGTTCTTTAGAATGTCACTAATGAACACTTACCCTGTGGCAAGCACTGTGATTTGTGTGATGGGCCATGCAAACAAGTATAGGGTTTGCCCCTGTAACAGAATGTTTGGGTTGCCAACAACAGAAAAATTGACTAACTTGTCTCAAGGCTATCAGGTTGTTCAAAGAAAAGCTAGAGTAGCAGGCTTGACTAGAACAGGATCTGGTAGATCTAGGGGGCCAAGTTAGCAGAAGATAGACAACTTCCCCAGGACACTGCCACTAGAACAAATCAACTGTTTTTCCCTATGTTTGTGACACTTTGTTCAAGTTTCAAAGCCCTGGGAAAGAATTCCAACTAGCCTTTGAGTCACTTACTTACCCTTAGAGAGAGGAAGTGCAGAAAGCTCTGATAGACTGTCCTATCAAGACCACACACAATGGAAGAAAGATAACTTCCCAAAAGAGAAACAAGCTTCTGTTTCTAAAGTAGGAAAATGGATACGGTAGCCAAAAACCAACATATGACTACTACAGCTGGTTTCCCTGAAGATTTTACAATTGGGCTTGGAAGATGTCACATATGCTCATGAAGAGTTAAAGGGGTAAGGGTTGAATAGCCAAACAAATTAACAGCACAAATACCTCAAAGTAATGGTCTGATTAAATCTCATATATTGCATAAATAGTCATACTGAGGATAAAAGCTGTGAGTTTAGAGAAAAATAAGTACTAGGGAAACTCAGGCAGTTCTCACAGAGAAAGAGCAATTTAAGCTGGGCATGGTAAGATGAGTAGAATTTGACTAGGTGGGGTGTTGTTCATCAGGTATTCACTCCTGGATAGATTTAAAATAGAAGGTCCACTTGAGGACACGGGGAGGGGGAAGGGTAAGCTGGGACGAAGTAAGAGAGTGGCATGGAAATATATACACTACCAAATGTAAAATAGATAGCTAGTGGGAAGCAGCCACATAGCACAGGGAGATCAGCTCTGTGCTTTGTGACCACCTAGAGGGGTGGGATAGGGAGGGTGGGAGGGAGATGCAAGAGGGAGGAGATATGGGGATATATGTATTCGTATAGCTGATTCACTTTGTTATAAAGCAGAAACTAACACACCATTGTAAAGCAATTATACTCCAATAAAGGTGTTAAAAAAAAATAGAAGTTCCAAGGTTAGAATAGTTCCTGGAATTAACTGCAAATACTAATTATTGAACAGCAAAAGATAAGACATACAGCATACTTAGAATACAACCTTTCCCACAGTAAGTACTTAAAAAATGTTAACTATTGTTATTAACATTGTTATCATCATTATAAAACTATTCTTCCAATTATACATCACATGGATTTTTATATGTCTCCAAGAGTATATATCTCTGCCTTATATGTTATAGAGTCTGATATAAACATCTGCCAAAGACTGTGTCCCTGAACTGATTGAAAACTGATCTCTGGGAGTCAGATTTAAAAGAACAGCCAGGGCAGCTATAACTAGATTTTCACCTAAATTAGCCAGGATATTTTTAGATGCACCAAGTTGATACAACCATACCCTCTCTAGCTCGCTGTTCTAGTGTTGTCACTCTCCCTAACAAGACATCCTTATTTGTGTCAAATCAAGTTATTCTGCTGTAGTATTTACATTGCTAACCCCTGTAGAAATGGAAAACAACCTGTCAGCCTCCTCCTCATAATAATTCTTACCCTTGAATGCTATTGTCACTTTTTGGCTTCTTCCTCTCCAAGCTAAAAACACCCTGGCTCCTTTCATATTTCTTTACAGCGTACCAGCTTTTAAAAACGCCGTTGTTGTTGTTGCTTTATTTCGGGATCAGTTTCTCCACATCCCCTTTTATGCTTACTAGAACAAAATTATACAGAGTAGGTGATCATAGGGAGTTCCCATGAATAGGCCAAGAGGCCTCTCAAGAAATAATAATAATGAACAATTGTGGAGTGCTTATTATGTCCCAGGTATTGTGCTGAACAATTTACATACATCCTTTAGCAGTCAAAATACTTCTATGAATTAACTATTATTATCCCTATTTCAAACGTATGCAAAGTTTCAGAGCTAGTAAATGGATACACAGGACAGTTATTAGATCTGTTCAATACCAAAACCTGTGCTTTTAACCCCCATGTTATATTCCAGTCTGTTGAGTTTGGGACCATGGTAACAAACAGATGATTGGATGATCAAGGCCCCAAAACGCTCTACCTTAGAGCAGTGCTTCTCCCATTTTTCCCACCCTAGTATTCAGAAGACCTGGGGAGAATCACTACGTAGTCTATCAGAAATGGGAGAAATTCTTGGAGAATTCATCTTTTCTTTTAAAAGTTCATGTATATCTTGTATTCCATTTAATAATATATTCATGTTTATTCAAATATAAAAAAGTTAAAATTACAAACACCAAAGTAAAATTGAATCTCTAAAAAGGTACATCATATTTATGACACTTTGAGTTCTCTAGGACTACGGGAAGCCCAAATGGAGAATTAGAGCCATAGCACTGGCTACAATAACTTTAGCATGGGAAATATTTCAAAGAAGTTGTAATGCTTTTCCTTAGAACCCCCTCCCCAATCATCTTAGCAAAGCACCATAAGAGATCAAGCATCACTCAGAATTACATCCTTATGTGCCCTCTAATACACACTGTTTGCAAAATACCTGCTAATATAACTCAGTGCCTATGGTATGGGGTTGTTTAGAATAATCTAGGCAAAATTTTAGGGACATCTACCTAAAATGATGATTGTCATTTTAAAATGATTGATCTGTTGTTGCCTTTCATTGTGGTAATAATTAAATATTATGGAAAAAGTGGCTGTTAAGCTCATTCTGAGTTTGCAACAATAGTGTGAAGTTAAAAGAGAAGGAAATGTTTTCTGCTTCATCACCCTACTTTCATGGTTGTATTAGTGGTATCAGTAGCTCTCCGTGAGTATTGGTTGTTGGAGCAGGGAGGAAAGCCTGCACTGAGCTCCTAAAGTTTGGCCCCAAGCAAGGGTGATCTTATAATCTATCATTCAAACTGGGGCATTCTGGAGAAAGAAAGGGGGCACTATTAATAATTCGGCCTAGACAACAGTTATAAACTGGGACTGTTCTGGGCAAGCTGGGACACACGGTCACACTACCCATAACCAATTCTTCACATGGAGTTAAAGGCCAAGGATGGTTGATTATACTAAAAACCTAATGTTATCCTATCTAATTTCAGGTTGCTTTTTAGTGACACTTATGACTAATTTTTAGATTTGGGTGAGAGCTGTGGGCTCTCAAATTTAAAAAAGCCCTCTGCCCCACCCCTGCCAATTCCTTACCAATGTGACTTTCTCCTTCCCATACCTTAAGTGTTTGTGTGTATGTCTACTTACCAAAAATTACATCTAAACTAGCAACATCATTGTTTATTCATATCCAATTTATGTTCTATTTTGACCGTGGGATTTTTTTTTCAGCAAAAAAGTGGTTAGTCACTTTCTCATCTTAAATCTCAGTATGTGTGTTTGCTCCTAATTGTACTCTATATAACTACTGAATTTCCATTTTATTTTTGAAGGATTTTTTTCAAAAACAATTTACAGTAAATTTGATTCCTGTCTTTTAAAGTGTTGGTAATCCTTGTCAAGTTAATCCAGATGGCATCTTAATTAATAGTTGTCAATATCAATCACAGGACTGCTTAATGTGACACCAATGAAAAAGCCTTCCAAGGTCACTCTAATTGCCATAACAGATAAACTCTCAAATCTCAGTGACTTAACAAAATAGAAGGTTTTTTTTTTGTTATTGTTTTTTTACTTCGGTCAAAACTATAATAGTTATTCCTAACCAGCAGGTTGACTCTCCTCTGAGGAGTGGTCGAGAGATCTAATTTTATTTCACCTTATTGTTATTAGGCTAGGCATGGAGATGGTACACATCACGTCCAGCCATCGTCTATTGGCCAGAATTTAGTTGTATGACCACACCTCCTGAAAGAAGTTTTGGAAATGTAGTCCAGCTGTAGTTCCAGAAAGAAGAGAAAATAGGTTTGGTGAACACCTAGGCATTCTATGCCACGGAAGTGATTTTTCTATACTATTTGCTTGGCACATTGAGCAAGAATTGTACTTGGTAAGATAAGTTCAGAATCTAGTCTGTACCATATCTCCTTAGTGTGCAAATAGCATAGATCCTTAAGCTTTATTAAAGTCACTGCAGAAGCAACAGATCAAACAGAGTCGGGTACAACCTTGAATAATTCACTTAATCTTTATGAGCCTCAATTTTCTCAACTGTAAAATTTAGGTAAAAGTACCTAACGCCATTCCTGGCACATAGAAAGCTCTGGTAGTTGACTATTTCTTATGGTTTCACAAGGGAATATGCTACACACCAGTATTCGATTCATTGTAGTCTTTGTTTTGTTTTTGTAGTATCTTTCCTATCAAGGAAGCTAAATTAACTGGTATCTAATGGACATACCCACCCTAAGGCATAATATTACCTTTCCCAGTACCCAGGGCTTCTTTCAGTCCTCCAAGAGTTATCAAGCAATAACTGATGGCCCTAATGCCACCTTATGCCTGCAAGGTCCTACTGATAATCTATCGATTTATCAATTCATGGTTCAATTATTTCTTTATTCTAGTCAGAAATTTTCCATTTTCTCTTATTAAAAGCACTTTATTCTGGGTTATCTCAGAGTTCCTTCATCAGATACTTTTATAAGATACAGTAAATACTAGTTCAAGAATTACTGCCAATAACAATTGTAAATTGTTCAAAATCAAGAACTGTCTCCAGGCCAGGTTCCCATTAGACATTGTTTTCTGGCAGTGTATACACTGTCATTTTTATTTTTACATTTCCCTTCAGGAAAGAGAATGTCATGGGCTTATGGAGGGAGGGAAAAACACACAATAATAGGCACTTACCTACATTAACTCATTTTTTTTCCAGTTCTATTGAGATATAATTGACATATAACATTATATTAGTTTAAGGTATACAACATGATTTGATATATTTATATATTATGAAATGTTCATTATGAAATGAACATTAAGTTATTTTATTCTCACACATATAATCCTATTAGGTATTGGCACCCTCATTTTAATAAAATGAGTAAGCCAAAATTCAGAGAGATTGGTTGACTTGTTCAGCTTTGAGGGAAGCTTTAGGTTTTACAGGAAGACACATGCCCCTTTCTAATCCAGAGTTTCTCAAGGTGTGTTCCAGGTGCTATAGACTTTCAGAATCATCAGAGCCTCAAGCAAGATCTTTGGGACCAAAATCTTGGAGGGGGGATCTCAGAAACCTGCATTTTAAACAATCATCGCAGGTAACGTTGGAGCCATAGTACAAACCAGCTGGTCTCTACCACTGTTATCCCTACTAAACCTACTGCTCCACAGAAATCAGTCTAGCTGAGGTATGCTATGACCTGCTGCAACTTAACTCCAATGGACATTCTCACTCCTGATTTTAAAGTCTCTCACCTTCATTTGATGATACTGATCACTCCCTTCTTGAGAATTTTGCTACCTTGGCTACCAGGAGTAGCAATTCCTGCTCATGATTCTACATGCTATTTCTTTTCTATCCTCTACACAAGTCCTTCTTCTGCCTACACTTTAAATGCTGATATTCTTCAGAGTTATGTCCAAGGCCTACTGCTCCCCTCATTCATACTCTCTTCCCACAGGGTTGCTACGACCTCTTACCTGCTGTTTGCTTTTCCTGCCCAGAGATTCACACACACCTACCCACTGATCCATTACTTCAATATGCAACATACCCCAAACAGAACTAATCATTCACACACATGTACTGAACTACTTTACTTTTGAAAGGAATCTATTAAACTTTTTATTGAAATATACATCCTGAAAAGAGCACAAGTCATAAGCTTAGATCACATATCAATGAACTTCCAGAAAGTAAACACACCCATGTAAGCAGCATCCATGTCAAAAAAAAATAGGCCAATAAATACCAGCAGCCAGTAGCCCTCCTCATGACCACTTCTAATCACTACCCTCTGCATTTTAAAAGTATTGCTATCCTGACCCCTAATGCCATAGATTAATTTTGCTTGTTTTTGAATATCACATAAATGGAATCATAGAGTACATGTTCCATTTGTACCTGGCTTCTGTAACTCAATAGTATGTTTATGAGATTCATCCATGTTGTTGTATATAGCTGTAGCATGTTTATTTTCATAATTATGTGATATTCTATTATATTAGTAAACCACAATTTTTTTTCTATTCTGCTACTGATGGACTTTTTTGTTATTTCAACTTTGGGGCTATTATGACTAGTGAAGCTGTAAAATTGTCATACATGATTTTTGGCAAACCTATTACATATATATATATATTTTTTTGTGGTACGTGGGCCTCTCACCGTTGCGGCCTCTCCTGTTGCAGAGCACAGGCTCTGGACGCGCAGGCTCAGCGGCCATGGCTCACGGGCCCAGTCGCTCCGTGGCATGTGGGACCTTCCCGGACCGGGGCACGAACCCGCGGCCCCTGCATCGGCAGGCGGACTCTCAACCACTGCGCCACCAGGGAAGCCCTATTACATATTTTGTTAGGCATATATCTAGAAGTGGGATTTCTGGCTCAAGGTTATGTGTAAGTCTGACCTGAATGGATATTTCCAAACACTTTTCCAAAGGATTGTGCCGATTTATACTACTACCAGCAGCATACGAAAGTTCCAATTTTCCCATCCTCATCAACACTTGATATTGCTTGTCTTTTTTTTCATTTCAGCCATTCTGGTGGGTGTGCATTTAATTTGCATTTTCCTGAAGACTAATCACTAATCATTTTTGCAAGTTCTATTTCATTATATTGGTGCTAGAACTAGAAATCTGGGCCTCACCTATGACTCTCTCCTTCCTTTACCGTCATATGCTAATTTTACCACATAAATACTTCTCAAATCCTTTAGCTCACTGCTATCAATTAATTCCAAAACCTTCATTCAGAGCTTCATTACTTCTCAATTTGTTTACCTCCACGGCCTCCTAAGTAGTTTCCCTTCTCTTAGTCCCCAAATAAATCATCCATAAAGCTATCAGAATGATCTACTCTAAACCAGAATCTGCCATGTTTAACCATTTCCATTTCCATTTCCCCACCTCCTCTAAAAGAAAGCCTAAGCCTCTGAAAATAGCATATAAAACCCACCAGTGTCTGGCTTTTTTGTCCTCCCATTTGGCCTCATTGCTCATTATTTTCACTACTATCTCCACACTCCAATGCCAAATTTTCTTCCTAGTGTCTCTTTTCCTCAAAAAGTGCTGTATCTTGCACTTTCTCACTTCAAAATCCATCTCATACGTCCTGCTCTGCTCCTAGAAAAGTTTCAGTTTACACTAAGTCAAAGAAATGGTTGCTAAAACCTTGAGGTATTTCCTCTTCATAGGATGTTTATATTTTAATGGAGACTGAAACACTAGCCTCTAATTGTGGAATTTCTAGCATTAGTGTGCATGTGAAATAAAAACAAAACTACACCATGAAGCTTGCACTCTATACATAAAAAAAGCCCTGTGAAATAACAATTCTTAAGTATATTTAGGAAAGAATAAATCTGTAGCCTTAAGTAAATCATTACACTAAATTCCAGATGGATCAAAGGTTTAAATATAAAAAAAGAAACCAGAAGAATGTTAAAATACCTTTTAAGATAAGGTGATCATATGGAAAGACTCTCTAAACATCACAAAAAAGAAACTATGAAAGAAAAGATGGATAAATTTGATTCCATGGGGGTGAAAAAAACATGAATGTAAAAACTTTATAAATACGACTGAAAGACAATGGTAAACTGAGTGTGGGGCACTAAGTTCTCTAACCATAGTTGTTGACTGCTATAACTGGTACAGCCTTTGTGGAGAACAGTGTAGCACTTTGTGCCAAAATATAAAACGTTCATTTACTGAGCAATCTCATTTTGGCGTCATTAAGATGGTGATATATATTGATGGAATGATTATGGCTTATTACTGAATAGAGGACATAAGTAGATTATAGGCTGATTTTAAAGCAATTTCATTTGTGTATAATTATTAAAATGATATATATATAACATTTTATATATATATATATATATATATATAACTCTATGTGTGTGCTTATGCACAGAGAGGTGGAGATCTTCGAGGACCGTTAGATTCTTTTTTTTTTTTTTTTGCGGTACGCGGGCCTCTCACTGTTGTGGCCTCTCCCGCTGCGGAGCACAGGCTCCGGACGCGCAGGCTCCGGACGCAGCGGCCATGGCTCACGGGCCCAGCTGCTCCGCGGCATGTGGGACCTTCCCGGACCGGGGCACGAACCCGGGTCCCCTGCATTGGCAGGCGGACTCTCAACCACTGAGCCACCAGGGAAGTCCGAGGACCGTTAGATTCTAAGGCACAAGGACAGAGACACTATTCTCTCTTGCCGTGCCTGTCACACAGTAGGTATTCAATAAGTATGTGAGGGAGGAAAAGGGTGTGAAGGAGGAAGGAACGGAAAAATTATTTGTCAAAATGTTTATATTGGTTTATAGGCTTTGGGTTGTTTTTACTTTTAACATTGTACTCTTCTATAGGTCCTTGATTTTTTTCCTCCATGGAGCATGTATAATTAGAAAAACAATAACAAAGCTATTTTTAATAAATAAAAGCTTTGTAGCTGGATAATTATTGGTCAGATGCGGGGGATGTGTGAGAGATCCCAGAGTAGTCCAAGCCTGAGGAGGAAGGGCTTTCACACAGCCAACCAGCGAGAATGGGTTTTCATTTCAATGGTAGATCAATGCTCTCTTGCCACCAAAAAGGTAACCACTTCATCCTCAGGAAAAACAGGAGACCTTCACCCTAAACATGGCACGTGGTGCCAACAGTTCCCAAAGCCTGCTTTCCTGTGCCAGTGGAAATCCCTTGAGCAAGCTAGATCCACCTCGTCCTCTTTGCAGAGGTCCTTTGTCAGTATTAGCTTGTCTCATGGGATATGCTTTGCTGATCTAAAGTCATCTTCACCCTCCTTCCTCTCTCCCTGCCCCCCAATAACCTCCTGTGCAGTTTTTCCATCAGTCACCGATTTCCATCTTTTAGGTAACCTAGGCACATAATCCAGTTCTTGTTTCTACAACAGACAAAAAGAAAAATGTCCGCCTGCCAGGAGAGGAAACAGGATGCTAAAGTAGTGCCTCGTTGCCCCACATAAAGTGTTTCTGTCTGGATCTTCTCCCAGAATTCTTAGGAGAAGAGGCTGCTGCCAGTGGGGTATGCCTTTTCAGATGGATTTGGCAAGTCAGAGATAGTCTCACTTCCCTCTGTGCTGTGGGAACACTCAGGCCAAGTTACAAGAATGTGGTCTCTTTGGGGTTTGCCCTTGAGAATCTGAGGCCAGTGCTTTGGTGTGTTATCTGCCCAAGGCTCGAGACAGCCAGGCTCCAGTCAGCTCAGTTGGGTAATTCAGCACTTTGCTTGCAAAGGCCTTTCCAACCTGACCCCTAATGTTGACAGAGATCACCTATTTCTTTCTAA
The DNA here is from genome assembly GCF_949774975.1 of Lagenorhynchus albirostris. Lineage (NCBI taxonomy): Eukaryota > Metazoa > Chordata > Mammalia > Artiodactyla > Delphinidae > Lagenorhynchus > Lagenorhynchus albirostris. Next base: position 12,328,993 of record NC_083110.1, read on the forward strand.
ATGGACAAGAAACCAAGTTTAGTTCCAGGGCACTTTTTCAAACAATTGGTCTTGAGCATAGAAAACGAATGCACTTTGATTTGACATCTTAATATATGTTCTCAATACTTATTTCTGTATTGGTCAGTGTTTCTTTGGAAATAAGAATGGGTGTTTTTTTCCCCTATCAAACTTCATTTTTACGTTTATTTTAATTTTTTAACCCTGTGTCCCTGTCTGCTTGGTGTTTTAGAGTTACAATTGTACTTTTGCTTCTTGTGCAACTGATTTAGTAGCTTAAGGAAACGATCAGGACTATCCTTACGATGGCTGTTGCTTTTTGTTTTTAGGGTTCTTTCCAAGAACGGCATTTTCCCCTTAAGTATTCTTTTGACATGGAACTTTTGGACATGGATTTATTAAGACATATAGGGGCTTTAGGTAAAACCCCTCTTTCCTTGCAGGGTGGGGAGCTGTGGGCATTTCTAGTAGAGGAGGCTGAATGAGGACCTCATCACTGGTCAGTGAGCCTGGGTGCCCCTGCCAAAAATGGACCTAAAGTAGCTCAAGCAATTAGAAGACTTGGGGAAGGGGTTTGGGGGAGGAGGTGACACAGAGTAGAAAAAATCCCTGAAGAACTAGGTTTTAGGAAGGGGGAAACAAGGCAGCTTTGGAGACCACCCAGTCTAGAAGGAGGGCATTAAAAGCTGTCACAATTCTCTTTCTCTCAGTGGCTCATGTTTTTGCTTCTCTGTGTGTGCTCCAAACTGTATATTCTCTTCTAGACAGAAATGACTTTCCCTCCCAGGTAGGGGAATGTCCTCTGGCAGCACAACCCTGTGTTCCAAGCTTTCTCAGGATCAAGTAAAGAATGCCTCCTCTGAGCCTGCCTGTGTAACTATGCACCAAGCCCCGGTCAATCACTGAGGCAGGGGAGCTGAGGTCCTGTGAATGGTGCATTGCTGGTCAGTCCTCCACCTGCAGACCAATCACGGGGGCCAAGGAGGCAGGGTCATGAGGTCTTGTGAGAAGATTTCATTTCTTCTGCTCTCATTTCAAGGACTTGTTAAAGGGGTTCCCCAGGAGCAGGGTAGTGCTGGATGGACTCCAAAAGTCCTCTGCAACTCTCCTACAGAAGACCCTTCAGTGGCTCCCCACTCTACAGAACGTTCCTCACAAGCATGCTTGGCTTCCTCTGGGTCTGCCTTTGTATTTTCATGCCTTCCTCTGTGGTTCTGAAAGAATTTCACTTCCTCAGTCAAGCCATTCTGTTCCCCTCTGAACTCCTCTGTCTCATCCGTTAAGCACACTCCTGTGTAACTTTGAAGATTCCATTCCAGTGTCACTTCCTTGGAGAGACATTCCTGCAATTCTTCATCCTGTGGGTCACCATGACTTACTGTTCACATTACTGTAGTTCTTAGGACTCATAATCATTTGTTTATGTGTTTTACTCTCTCTTCCTCCAGACCAAGGGATACACTGAGCTCTCTTCATCTTTGTATTCAGGGCCTAACACAGTCATTGGCACTTCCTAGATGTCTGTAAAATGTGCAGGTGAATAAATTAATGGAAGGTGAGGGAGGGAAAAAGGAAAACCCTTGAAATCTGACCAGGTTTGTAAGTGCTTCAGAAAAGAATTTATAGAAAGTTCTATAATTCCAAAGCTTACATCATCAAAGCCGTTTGTATTAGAGCCATGTTTGTAAACTGCAGGGCAGTAGTTGCAGAGCAATCCCCAACATTGTGTTTAAATAATTAAGCTACACCTAGCAGCTGGTGTGCTGGGAGTAGGGCAGCAGGGGAGGCAGCTTGGAGCAACTGAGAGATGTAATTGAGGATAAGAAAATCACAGGAGTTCAGACAGAGGAAAGCATATGTTTTGCATTTTCCAGGGCAGTTCTGATTTTAAACATTCTGTCCCATTGTCTCCATAAACATACTAGTTTCTGTTAGATTGTTGTTCTGATATCTGGGCAGGGAAATATGGTAACAATATGTAAAATTAATCTCTCTGTCTAGTTTCTAAAAAAGAAAGAAAAGAGAGGCATGAAAGTGAAGGCACAAAGGGACTGAAGGGAATGATACGAATTTCTCCTAATTTGAACCTTTCAGCAAGTAGAATAGTCTGTTGATACGAGGCAGAGAGAAGCAAATTATGGAAATTATTAAACATCCAATGTTATCATTTAATGATAAAGCATCAGGGTATCACATTTTACTGGGGTACTTGATATCTTAAATAAACACTCATTTTCACTAAGAAAAGCCTATTATTTCCTTCTGTTTTTTGCCAGACTTATTGGAAGCCTGGACCCCAAATCAAAGAATTTCCACATGTTGATAATGATTTTTAATTTTGGGGAAAAATGAAACTAAAAATGGTGGTTCCTAATCCTAGAAGATCTTTTATGTCTACTGAAGAGATACTCTACCAGTATCCTACCTCCTGTTCTCACTAGATTCTGGCTCTAGATAGCTCTGGAGTGGGACCTATGTGAAGGCATTTAAGAAAAGCTTCCCAGGCAGTTCCAATCCAGAGGACTGCGCTCATAAACCAGAGTTTCTCAGGATATGGTTCTGATCTAACCCAGTTAGAGTCATCTGAATGCTTAAGAGAAAGCTGATTCTCAGGTCCCGCCTGGGGCCTATTGAATCAGAGCTTCTGGATGGAAAGGTCAAGAATCTGCATTTTAAATATATTCCCCAGGTAAATCTCATGCACTCCATGAGAATGCATGGGTTTCGGGCTCACAACTAATATATTTCTGATTTAGAATCAGTAAGTATTGATGACTAGTAATATATATATATAGAATCTTGATTAACCAGAATGCTCAGAGAATTGGGAACTCTAGTAAATTTAATTTTGCGGCAAATTCATCCTTAACTGAACAAAGAGGGCTCCCATCTTCTGTGGCTAATCATAAATTCTGAAATTTCCAAAATTTCCAGAACAGGCCTACCATGCTTTTATTTACAAGCAGAACCCATGAGCTTCCCGGGAAAGACCATCTTTAAGGAAGAGAAGTTGAAGAACCCAAACTTGGTCCAAAGGCAATAGGCTGATGCCAGAAGGGAGGGCAAGCAGGGAGAGGGAGGAGGTAAAAGTAAGAGCTTTATTCACCAAAAAATGAAAAACAGTAAATATGGTTGAGGGAGCTGGTTAAATGCACACTATAGCACAAAGAGAATGGTGGCTTCCGCTTGTCCAGTCTTCACCAAGATGGAGAAGTGGGCGGGGATTCACACATATGAACACTGAGAAAGTCAGAAGAAAGTCCACTGTGGCTAGAATTTGAAGGGAAGAGCATAGTGAGCCCTGTGAGATGCTGAAAGGATAACATTCTTCCTAGCACATGAGATGTAAGTGCTAGGGACTTTCTGAAATCCTTGGGGGAGATTTTTGGAGTGGGTGGTTTTCTTGTGGATAGCAGATGCATCAAACTGGGGAAGTACTCCTTTGTCACTGTCTTCATGAGATTCATAATGCCTAAGGAAATAGGGATTGTCCATGGTTTCTTTGTTGGAAATCATTCTAAAATGCTGTGTTCCTACCATAGTAATTGGGAGTAAAGAAGGTCAACTTGAAGTGATAAGAAAGAACATCAGACTGGACATCAGAACCTAGTATTCTAATTTTGGGCTCTAATCCTGGGACTCATTTTCTGCTGTGCAACTTTGAGCAAGCCTTAGTTTCCTTTGTGTTCTACCACCTAGGGTTCTGCTACGATTAAATTAAGTAATAAATGGGAAAGTGCTATAAAAATGTAAGGTGGACTGATTGTAATTGAATTTGCTCTTGACTGAGGAGCCTTGGTGATTAGTGAACAGTTCTCTTTAGAGCAGTTGTTTTAGGGGTTGTACCTAAATGCTTGTAGACTTTGAAAAATATAAAGTATTCCTTGGTCCTGACCCTGGATATTATGATGTGGGAAGGGGAGGTATCTATATATGTACTTAAAATTCTTCAGGTGACTCTTAGGGACATCAGAGGCTGAGAGCCACTGCTTTAGTGTGGAGGTCAGTGGTGACTGGACAGGGCCCCTGAGTCCTTGCTCTGCTTCAACAAATATTTCTGTGCTGCAGGAGGAAACTCGGCAGGATCTTGAAAAGGTCACTAAACTCTTCACACTTCATTTTTCCCATTTGTAAAATGCCGAGCCGGACCAATCACAGACTCCTTTATTCAATGAGAATTTTACTTGGAAGCTTTAACATGTAAAACAAAAAAACCAGCTCTGCTTTGATTTCTGCTCAGCAGCCCCTACAGGATTTCAGAAACCACTGGCCCGGATGGTTGATAATGTCCCTTCTAGCATTAGAATTCTGTTCAAGGCACAGAAAATTTTAATAAATTTGTACTGGCTCTATTCAGGAGGCTGGAAGTTTCACGGTATATATATTCTGAGGACTGTGAATTCAGGCAAGTAGGCAGACAGAGCTGGACTTTTACCTGCTTTCTATCTTATCTTTTCCCTGCCCTGCTCTGTTTTTCAGATGCACTTGCCAACTTGTTGCCAGCTAGGTTTGGCCAAAATGATGCACTGGCAGGAGACTGGAAGACAGGAAAAAATGTAAACCAGAACATTTCAATCCTCTTTCTCTGTGTTGGGTGATGTCTCAGGAAGACAGAGGCTGTCTCTTCCCTCATTCCAGAGCCAGCCAGCTGGGGACAAAAGTGCACAGTTACCTATTGACTCTAACACCACTGTTCTTCCCATTGTCCCACCAGCACCAGGGATGGTGGCAGCTTCTCTCTGTGTCTGTGTGCTAACATCTATGTTGCCTAGCCACCACCTCTTTTGGTCTTTCAGTTCTTTCAACACCTGTGTAAAAAGTTTCCTGTATTAAGTCTCCCTCGTTTGAATTACCTCGCAAGGACTCTCTTTTTCTGATTAGATCCTGACTGAGTTGGGTGTTGAAATTACATCATAGGACCTTGAAAAACATGCTAAGGAGTTTGCATTTTATGCTTTAATGTTGGGAACACTGTGTTTAAGGAAAATGAGTGGTCCCACACTGGACAAGAGAAACAAATGAGAGGGCATGAGGAACAGCAAATGTTACCATAATACAATGGAACTGTTTCAGTATTCAACTTTATGATAAAATGTTTTACCCATTTCTGGCTTTTTTTTTCCTCAGGGAAAATTTATTTCTAGCACCTTGGGGGAATTCCGCCCCCAAATATCTTTTGGCTACCTGATCCACCCCCCTTTTTCACTTTGACTTTCAAAAGGAGGAGTCAGATGGCACATAGAGTGATTCACCATGTTAAAGGAATTCCATGGTAAAGGAGGTGAGGATAACTCAAGAAAACAATTTCACTCCTAGGCATATACCCGAGAGAAATGAAAACATACATCCACACAAAGACTTGCATGGTAGTTTCTTAACAACATTATTCATAATAGGTCCAAATTGGTAACAACCTGCAGACCCATCAACTGGTGAGTAGATGAACAAAATGTATATATCCTCACAGTGGAATACTATTGAGCAGTAATAAGGAACGGACTGACGATATATCCCATAATGTTGATGAACTTCAAAAACATTATGGTAGGTGAGAGATACCAGACACAAGAGACCACGTATTGTATGATCCCATTTATAGGAAATGTCCAGAAAAGGCAAATCTATGGAGACAGGAAGTAGGTTAGTGATTCTCTGGGTAGGATGGGGATGGTGAATGGTGGAGGGGAATTAACCCATAAAATTGCATAAGCAATCTTACTGGGGTGATAGAAATGTTCTAAAATAGATTTATGCTGATGGTTGCCCAATGGGAAATGTACTAAGAAATCATTGAATCGTACACTTGATGTGAGTGAATTATATGATATGTAAAACATGCCTAATAAAGTCATTTTTTTAAAAGGAGAAAGGTAATAGGCAGCAGCACTGTTGTTAATCTAGGCCTTTTTAGAAACCAATTCGTTAGTTACTATGTCACTTTCAGCTATATTACCCATGTAACTACCTCGTTTTCACAGACTTTCATCCCAAAACAGTGTCAAGAGCTTCACTAAAGTCTAAATAGATTATCATTAGTCTGGTACTCCTATGAACCCATTCAGTTCCACCAAAAGAAACAATACAATGTATGGTTCAGGCTCTGATAAATGTGTGCTGATTTTTAAAAGGGATCATTTTCTTGAGGTTCAGCACTTTAAACTCCTACCACTATCTAACCCCCAAAAGGCTCAGAGGTGGGTAGTCTAATACCAATTCCTACCAGAGGTTTGGGGAAATACTAACTGGTGCCGGAAAGTCTGCACTTAGAGGTGTGTAAGAGAATGCTTGCTTTTGTTCTCTGTACCCAATAGCTGGGAGATAGGTGATAAACAAATCCTTTTAAAAATAATTTCTGCCTAACATGGCAATAGCTTTAATTCCTATGATCTGGAGAATAAGAAGCCCTGTTTATCTTGCTGTGTGGTGGCAAGAGGGTGCTTGCTGTGAAAGTCTGCTGTTCATGACAAAGCTCAATGACTCACATAATAATCTATTGATTTTTCCCACACTGGGTTTGTCATTACCCTCAGATTAAAGCCCCCTTTCCTGACTTCAGTGTTCACAGATCTGCCATCAACAGCCTAGTGAGTATCGGACCACAATCTCTGAAATGACTGAGCTGGACATTTAGTTTCTTACTTTTATTATTCTTTCATGCTTTCTCTCTGGGAGGGAAAATAATAGGCCTCCACCTCTGCACATTCCAAGCCTACACCTTCTAAGCATGGCTAGAGGAGGGGAGATTTCACTCAGCCCTAGTTCTGCCATCATTGAGGGACCTCAGGAAAATTACTGAACCTTGGATTCTTCGTTTGCAAAACTTCTTACTGTGCCTGTCTCCTTTAAGCATGGTTGTGAAGAGGGATGTAGTAGATATAAATATCTTCTAAAAATACTTACTGAGGAGAGATTCAGACATATTTTGATTCTGGGCTGAAATCAAGCTGAGTTTCAGACCTTTAGAGGGATATAGGAGGGAAGCAGACTATAGAATTAACCTGAAGTTTTTCAAGTGCTGTGTCACTTTCAGATTTTGAAACCTCTCTGCTTGGTGCTCCTCACACTGGGATCTTTGCAGCTGACTGGAGTAAAGGAGGGACAGCTTCGGGTCCTTTGATAATTGAATCTTAAGAGAACTAATAATAGATGCCACTGCGTCCCTCTCCAGCCACACACACATTGCTCCCACTAGCAAGAGGTCTATCCCAAATCAAAATCCTGTCCTCTGCACTTTTCTCCGTTGCCTCTACTCTGCCTGCCACATCTAATATCCTTTTCATCTCCCTTTAATAGATGCCTAAATGCCTGACATGTGACTGCAATGCCTGTTCCCACGGGGCCGCTGCTTCCAAGGAAGCTCACAACAGACAAAGACAAGGCAGAAAATGGCCTCCTGGCTGGAGAGAAGCTGTCCTGATGAGGAAGTCAGTTCTCAAGTCTTGTCACTAAAATCTCCCTCTTCTGCCTCTGATCTTCTTTACTGTGCACACCCAGAAGCACCCGCTCCCTCAGAAGGCAACACACACAATATAGAAAATATTGATTCTATAACCCAATTTTGATCAACACAACCAAAGTGGAAAACGTGATCTACACAAAGATAGGGCCTCCTGATTACTTTAAGATTTCATCATCTCCTGTTGTGCCTCTATGTTGCTAAGAGAACTCTAAAGGTCTAACTTATACTTTATAATACTTGGAAGAAAAAAAACCTTTACTTTTGTATCTGTTTGTGCAGGTGTATCATATACCTGTAGCTGTATGAGTTTATTAGAATTAATGCATTTTAAAGTACCTAACATAACTGATACAATGCTGGGCACTGAGGAAACAAAGATGACTGGGCCCCTGCCTTCCAGAAGTTCACATGCTAGAAAGGCAGGTATATGAAACACTATCTGTAGAACACTGTGCTTAGTTATTTAGAAACTGCAATAGGATTACAGATGAGGTAGCAGAGAACTGTGGTGGAGAAGAGGAGAAAGTTTGACAGAAACCTATAGGAGAAATGACACTTTTGCAGGCCTTCAAAAGGTGAACTGAAATTTTCCTGGTTACCAGGATGGAAAGGGCATTTCAGCAGAGGAAAACTGAATAAAGACCTCGAGACATGGAAGTGCGTGGTATGTCCAAAGAACTTGTAAACCTGAAGGGTTAGATCCCTGGGTAATATTTTGCCAAGTGTGGTCATCAGCATTACTATCATTTGGGGGTATTTGTTTAATGTTTCAGCTTCTTTAGCCTCAGCCCAAACCCAGTGAATCAGAATATCTGAAAGTGGGAATCAGGAATCTGAATTTTAGAAGTTCACCCCCGCCCACCGAGAGTGTGATGATAAAGGTTAAGGATCATCTGATTTAGGCTGTTCTAGATAGGGTAGGGAATACAGGGGAGGACACTGATTTATGACTCCAATTTCTACTGTGGTTATGTGCCTATATACTGTCAAACAGATTGGTCAATTCAGTTCCAAATGTGTTCAATCAAACAAACAGAATTCACTGTTTGTAAATTTATTATTGTAAATTGTAAAACTTCTGTAAACAGAAGCGCACTTACTGTAAATTGAAAGAGTCAAAAGGCAAATATCCAGCTCAGCCTGTTTGAAAATGGGAAAATCTTTTCCAGACTGTTCTCTGCTCCAAAGAGAATCTTCTTCTCATATAATAGCGGGAATCGTGAGTAAAATCTCTCCCTGCTCAGCGGCACTAAACTCTCTCAAGGGGTCTCAAAAGAGATTCACCGCAGAGTTGCTCACCCGAGTCCTTCCATCCTTGAGCTCAGCTGTATCACTGCACAGGCCTGCGTGACAGCGGAGTCGCTGTGAGGAAGGCAGAGAGCAAGATGGGAAGTTGATGCACTTCCTTGTCTGAGGCACAGAGCCTGGACTAGGAGGACTGGATGCTTCAGAGAGAGACGGGCCTTTTCTCTGTGGGCGCATCAGCATCAGGGCAAACTGAGGATCCCAGATGAGAAGCGGACAACGTGAATCAGGCAGAGCAGCGCAGTAAAGCCAGAATGAGGCAAATGTTGGTAGCTACTCAGAGCTTTGTGCTTCCCCAAGCTGTTCTCAGAGAGATTTGCTGATTTCAGAGCCATACTGTAGTCCTAGCTACCAATAACCCCAATAATTGCACACACAAATACCTGCAGTTAAGCTATACTGGCTTAAAATTGATACACAATTCAGCTGGTGTTGACAGTGTTTCTTGACAAAACCTTTCCCCCGAACAAAGGTAATATTTCTCATATAATCACCAAAGAACTCCTCCATCAGACTCTTACCTGAGCTTGTTAAAATGCAGAGACTTGGGTGCCACCTCCAGCCTTCAGAATCAGACTCTCTCAGGTTAGGGCCCAGGAATCTGCATTTTCATAAGCTCACACAGGTTGATTCTTACGCACATGGAAGCTGAAGAACGCCTATTCTCAAGTTTCTGGTTAAACAGCCCTCTTCAGGTACTGTTGAAGTAAGATACTTGAACTAGGAACTCACTCTGGGACCAATCTGATAGGACAGAACTGGTATGAAAGTTGAACAGAATTGGCCCCTAACCAGGTGCAGTTTCATTAAGGAAATGAATAGAACAGGCCAGCTGTAAAAATACCTGAATATTTGGTTAAGTGAATAAAAAGAATCAAGTTATTTTGATATTCTGAAAACACAGTCAACATTCAGCTCTTTATAATGCCTTGCATCATTGGAGCTGTTTTGGGGTGACTAATAAATCAAACATGGCTCATAAAGACTAAGAAGGAATTATAAAACAACAGAGCTGGAAGAGGCCTTCGAAATGGCCTTGTCTGGTGTTTCATTTTACAAATGAAGAAACCAGAGCCTGGAGAGGATTAGTGACCAAGGTCGTACTGCTCATTAGTGGCTGAGAACCAAAGTGTCCAGGCTTCCGGCCTAGGGTCCTTTCTATGGTGCCTCCTCTGAGACTAGAATAAATTCCCACTACTAAAAAGGTAAAATAATCTTTTCCCCCTTAACAAGTAGCCTCACCCTCTCACTGAAAAAGTCATTAAAATAAAAAATATAAACAAATATGCTGACTCAAGGACCAAAAGGAAACTTAAATGATTTGATGATCTCAGGCTGAAATAGTCATTGAATCATTTACTCATTCATTCAATAAGTATTGTGGAATGATAGTTCTCCTCATACCTAGAGAGAGCAGGAAATGCTCTCAAGAGAGAGGCAGTGACATTTAGGGAAGACGACACTGCAGAGAGCTTGCTATTTGGCTGCCAAGGCCTCCCTCACCTGTCTTCACCTACCTGTCTTCTCTTACTTTTTCTCAAATTGAACTGTCCGCCCCAGGAGGCCAGGCCCGTTCTCCCTCTTCACCTTTCTTCCTGCTATGCTCCGCCTGGTATGCCTTCCCAACCTCTCTTTGGTTCTCTAAATTCTGTCACTCAAAGACCAAGCTTGAGAGTGTGCCTCCTTCTTTAAGACTGTTGTCTCTTCTCGGATCTCAGGACTTTCTCTTCAGTGAACTCCTGTTATACTCGGTACTAAATAACATTCTGGTATTTTTGTTGTCCATTAGTTAGAATTTTGCTAGTGTGGCTTTGGTAGGTAAAAGGATGTGGTTGCAAGAGCACAGGGATTGAAGCCGACGTCACTAAGCGCCTGGGTCCCCTGTGATACGTCTAACGGGCGTCCCCAGCTCTGCAAGTCTCCCACCCTCCATATACCCTGACAAAGCTGCTCGTCCTCCTCTTTTCCCTGTCGCACTAAATTATGTGCCACGTCTAGCCAAAACTAGGGGTCATCTTTTACCATCATCTCTCCCTCACATAATGACAATTATAAAGAATAATTTTCCCTCCTAAACATCGCCAGAACCCACCCACTTCTCTCACCACCACTCCTGCTACTATTCTTAGGGCTGCCACCCCTTCTTACCTAGATTATTTTAAGAACTTCCTAACAATTTTGCTCCATTCTGCAACCAGGATGCTCATTCTTAAAATCTCATACTGTCACTGTCCTTCATACTATTAATTCCCTGCTTAAACCTTTTGGCTCTCAGGATAAAAGTCCAATCTGTTCAAAGCCCTTTCATGATCAAGTCCCTTTCCAGCCTTCCAGCCCCATCTCTTCCTTCTTTCCCATATTTACTTTCATCTCCAGCCAGACTGAACTGCTTGTACAGTACATCAGATTCTCCACTGCTGCTGGATCTTTGCACATGCTGGTTCCTCTGCCTAAAATACCTCTTTCATGTTTTCCCTTGACTGTCCACTGTTGGTTTTAGAGGATTTAGCTTAGACGTTATCTCTTCTAGGAAATTTCTCTGTTAGGAATTTTTCTTACATTCTGGGCTTACTCCTTGTTACAGATTGAATTGTATCCCCCCGAAAGATATGCTGAAGTGTTAACCTTTGGTGCCTGTAACATGACCTTATTTGGAAATAGGGTCATTGCAGATATAATCAAGTTAATACAAGATCATTAGGGTGGGCCCTGTTCCAACACAACCCATGATCAGTGTCTTTATAAGAAGAGAAATATTCCATGTGAAGACACAGACACACAGGGTGAATGTTATGTGATGACAGAAGCAGAGACTGGAGTGATTCACCTGCAAGTTAAGGAATGCCAAGGATTGATGGCCACCATTAGAAGCTAGGAAGAAGCAAGGAAGGATTCTACCCAGAGCCTCAGAGGAAACATAGCTCTGCTGACACCTTGATTTCAGACTTCTGGCCTCTAGAACTGTGAGAGAATATATTTGTTTTTTAAGCCATCCAGCACTTTGTTATAACAGCCCTAGGAAACTAATATACTCCCATTGTGGTACTTACTGCATTATATTATATTGACTGGGCATTTTTGCTTATCTCCTTCTTTCCTTATTGAAAGGTGGTATTGAGTCTGAGACATCTTTGAAATCCCATGCACATCTCAGTCCTTAGTAGGTGCCCAATAATTAGTTGGTAAATGATAAGTCCATTAATATAAAAATGAACTAAAATATTTTAAACCTCTAGCAAACTATCTGACATGAAGAAATACTTGGTGAATGTCAATAGCTCTCCCTTTCACCACCCTAACAGTTAAAATCTGCTCAGGGGCAAGGACTTGGCCTTTGTCTTCCTTGTACTCCTTCTCAGCACATGAACAATTCAGCAAAGACCACTGGGGCTTCCTAACCATCCATGTGCTCCCCCATGCTCTCCAGCTTCCCTGGCATTTAGGGTTAGGGTCTTGTACTAGATTCTGGTCAGTTTGCTATAGATAGAAGTGATATTAGCCCAATCCGTCCTCTTAACCCTCCAGGGGCTCCTTCCCATGCCATGGCAACCTTGGGTACCCCATGCCAAACTTGGGGGCCCACAGACTAAATTAGATACAAGATGAAGGAGCTTGACTCAATCTACGTAGGACTCTATATGAGTGAGAAATAAACTTTTACTATATTAACCACTGAGATTTGGGTGGGTGGGAGGGCAGTATTTATGACCACGGCAGAACCTAGCCTATCTAGACTAATGTACAAAGCAACATGGACAAAGGGGAGGTACCAAGAAGTCCCTGTTGGCTGGCTAATTAAATCATCACAACAAATAAAAATATCAGAGAGTCCTCACTGAATAAAGACTGTTTGAGAAAAACAGGCATCTTTATGTTTCCTCTTGGCATGCTTAGCTAGTTTTAAAAAGTGTCTGGAGCTTGAATGTTTTGATTGAGAAGAAGCTGCCCAGCCAAGACAGCTGCTGTGGTGAGGCTGTCTCGTCATGACACTGAACTGGTTCATGTTGCTTGGGCTTTAAAAGAAATTAGTTCAGTGGGACCAAACTCAATTGAATGCTGCCTGCTTCGCTGTCTTCCTCTCCCTGCAGGTGAAAGGGGTATAATATTTTTTCATCATCAAGCATGTCTTTGTAAGAAATTATTGTTATGCTGCAGCTCTTGCCATAAAGTTAATAAGGATAGTTAATTAAGACATTAAAATCTAAGCCACAGTAATTATCTGGAAGTAAAGTAAATGTCCAGTAAGCTAGAAAACAGAACATCGCCAATAAAAGACACAAATTGAGCAGGCATTTTCTAGTAACACAATTAAAATTTCACAATGTAAACAGAAGAGCCACTTGTTACTAAGATATGAATCTAAAGCTTTATTTGCACAGAGACATAAACCTCAGAACATTTGGGCAAAAGTTCCAGGGCCTAAATGGTGAACTGGATTCACTTTACTTGACTGTGCATTGGATGTTCCTGGGATGAGAAAGGGGACTTATTGACCACAGTGGGTCACTGATGCCCAGAGGGCAACATTTATCAGCATTCATTTATTATGATCGACTCATGAAGGGCAAGTAGGAGTGTATCCTGCTAAGACTTCTCACTCTTAGAACTAGGACTATAGTGAAGCTCATCAATCCAACTATTTTTCTCTTGTCCCTTCTCTCTCCACACACGTAGATGACTATTCTGTAAACTTTTTCTCTCTTTAGCCTTGAATACCTCCTCTCCAACTTCATTCTCAGCTAATGATGATGCTTCTGATTTCACTGAAGAAACAAGAGCAATGACGAGAGAATGTCCACACACTCCCATAACCACACTAATTCACCTGCCTGCATCAGTTCCCATTTATTCTGCCTTCTCTTCTATTACTATGAATGAAATGTCTGAGACTCTGCTTGTGCACTAGATTCTAGGCCCTTTTACCTACACAAGGTATTACTTAAAAAATTCTCCCTTCTTGCTCCTCCATCAGTGGCTTTTTCTTCTCTACTTATTTGTTCTTATCAATACACAAATATCAAGAACTATGAAAGTTCTGTGATTTTACCCTACTTGCAAATCACAGATTAGCTTGCCACAGTTTCATGGCTGCTGGCAGGAGCCACAAGACTCCTGGGTCAGAAACAAGGGACTTTATTACTGACAGCAACAGCAGTAGCCAGAGGATCAGCATTTTATTGTGCTGGTTCCCTGAGCCCCAATCCCCACAGGGTGATGCAAAAAGAGCCAGGTAACCCCTGCACACACAGTGAACTGCATTACAGGAGAGGAACCCTGAGCTTAGGGAACTTGAATTATTTTTTATACTAGACAGTAAACATGCCTGCTCTTTGTTTTAGAGGGAAACACCCTCTTTGTCTTCAAAAGCTGTTCATTATGCAAGTATCCTTGAAAAGAAAGTCCAGAAGAGAAGCAACAGTATTTCTGCTCACAATACATACAAAAATGCAAGAGACACGTGGAAATTTGCCTTCCAACAACAGCGTGCTTTAATTTCTCCCATCATTAATAAAAACATCTTTCTTGACCCTCATATTCTGTCCACCCACCACCCCATTTCTCTGCTCCTTTTTATAGGGACAATCCTCAAACGACTTGATGATTGCTGACTCAGACTTATCTCCTCCTGTTCTCTCTTGAACACACTACCATCAGGCTTTCATCCCTACACTGCTTTGTCAAGGCCACTGATGATATCTGTGTACTAAATCTAAAGCTCAATTCTCTTTTCATATTTCTTGACCCATCTGCAGAATTTGACACTGTTGATCACTCCCTCCTCACTGAAACATCTTCCCTGAAATTCTAGGACAACATTACTTTCCTATTTTTGCCTTCTACTTCACCTATTGTACCTTCTCAGTTTTCTTGGCTTTTTTTTTTTTTTCATCTTCCATAATGCTGGAGCTTCCAGGGTCGGAACTAGAGCCCCTTCTCTTTTTTATTTACCAGGATATAGAAGGATATCTATGTCCAGCATATATAACCAGGATTGAATATATATCACCCTTGAGTATCCAGAATTATAACTTTAAAACCATCAATGAGATGATGACTCTCCAGTCTGGGCCTGTCCTCTGAAATCCAGACTAATAATCTAATGGCCTATTCCACATTTCCTCTCGAGTGTCTCCTAGACATCTCAAACCTAATGGGTACAATACAGAACTCCTGACTATCCTACCCCTAAACCTGCCCCTCCCATAAGCTTGCCCATCTCATCAAATGGCAACTCTATTATTCCAGTTTCTTAGGCCAAAATCCTTGGCACTATTCTTGCTTCTTCTTTCTCTCTTATATTTCACATTTTATCAGCACCAAATCCTGTTGGCTCTGCCTTCAAAATATAGCCCCAATCCAATCATTCTTTAGCACCTCCACTGTTACCACCCTGGATGAAACCACCATTACTTCTTCCCTGGATTATTATATGAGCCTCCAAAATGGGCACCTGCTTCCACTCTTGTTTTCTTTCACTCTAGGCTCAACACAGAGGATGCTGTTAAAAATATAAGTCAGACCATATCACTCACCTCATTCAAAACTCTCCACTGGCTTCCCATTGAGAGAAGATGCCAGCCTTTACAGGCTCTTCTGCTCCCCATCAAGTCTTCGACTCCAGCTTCTACCACCTGCCCCTTTACTCCGCTGGCCTCTCTCCATGCCCCATCCTCAGCCATGCTCCTGCTTTATGGCCTTTGTGCTTACTCTTCTCTCTGCCTATTGTGCTCTTTATCCCAGATATTCTGATAGTTCCTTTCCTCACCTCTTTTACATCTTTGCTCAAATGTCACCTGAACATATAACTGTAAATGAAAAGCACACCCCCGCTCTGAACACTTCCTATACAACATGTAACCTTATTTTTTCATCTGTAACATTAACTAAAACCTGGTCTAATATATACAGTTGATTCTTGTTATTCATGTAGTAACATCACTGTGGACGCTAAATTAGCAAACACTGAATCCTTGTTCTTACTGTGAGCCTCAGTTATAATACTTTCTTCAACCACTAATGCATAACTTTGTTTTATGTGTGCTTCTGTTTATGGTCACTTTACTTAACATATATTGTAGATTTATTAACATTGAACTTACAACTTATGCCTGAACAAAGTTTATCTAACACATGTATTTCCTCTGAATCCAATCAAGGGATATCACAACCTCCTTGCACTAGGAAACAATAGACGGCACCTTGGCACGATGTTTGTGGGGCTATTTTAAACAGTGAAACTATTAAGAACACAAAAATGAGAAAAATGTGGTGCTAAATAGACCAATAAAAGTACACTTGTTAGTATGAGATAGTATGAAAGTGGAAACAAGAAGGCAGAGTATTGTCTTGTTTGACCTCACCTAGGAACATGCCTGTCAGGTGACTCAAGTTTTTCACTCCTCTGGCATGTTTACAGATGACCATGAAATGCTCTAAGTACTGATATGGGAATTACAAATAAATTTTTAGCAAGTAGGCGGATTTGCAAATATGGAATCCTCGAAAAATGGGAATGGACTGTGTTTACCACATATATTAGTTACATGTTTGTGTATATAACTATTATGTATTTATTGTTTCCTCCTACTAAAATGTAAACTCTATGAGCCTGAGGATTTTTGTCTGTTTATCTCACTGATGTATTCCCAGTGTCTAGAATAGTACCTGTCACACTCAATACTGCTGACTGAAGGTGCTTTTCTCTCCAGGTTGGGAAATGCAGTCCTATCGCAGGTTCTGAAGGCCAGGACTGTTGATGTTGAAGGCCAGAGCCCCAGGGGCACCAAAGCCATGGAAGCATTTAGAGCCAAATGTCCAGGGGAAATATGAGGTTGGTATGCCAGAGAAAGAAATCCAAATGAGTCATCAGACTCAAATGGGGAGATACAGGTATGGAGAACTAGGGATGGAGCTGGGGAGCTGAGGACCAATAGAAGAATGTACTGAGCATTGGGCTGAAAGACAAAATAGGATAGCAGTCAGGAAATTCTCTGAAACTGCAGTTAATATCTTTGGCTGGATATCTCACGACAATGATAGTGATATTTATGAGAGGGCCAGCTGGGTATAAAACCCCAGCAATATGGAATATGTCACTAGCTGTGAGCTGCTTGAAATCAGAACATGTGTCTAATCTATCTTTATACTTCCAGCTCTTGGCAGTACCTAGCATACCATAGGGGCTAAAAAAATGTGTACTGCATTGAAGTAACCTCTATTACCTATTACAATCCTTTTGGGCCAGAGAGAAGAAGAGTTTCTGCACACTCTTGGGTCTAGGGGTCTTAAAAACTAGCTTCCATTCAGACTATACTCCTCGTTAACCAGGGCCCTAACTCAGGGATGAGCTTCCTCCCCCCAGTTCTCAGCCCACTCTAGCTCTCTAAGCCAGACTTCTCCAGATTTCCTTAACCCTACTGTGTCCTGTGACCCATCAAGACAAAATGTTTACTGAAGTTGGTTGACTCAGTTATCTTTCCCAGGGCACCAGCTCTTAATCTGGCATAAACGAATTGGCCTTAAGTCTGTGAACCTCATGAAATATAAAATGTAAATGTGCATATGTGCCTGTGTGAGATTTCTTAGGGAGAGAATTCATAGATTTCACTAGAGGGGACTCATTATTCAGAAAAATTTGAGAACAATTCCTTAGAATGATTCTGATGGTTCCTGCAGATCAGGGATAGAATTAAATATGATCAGAGAACTCTAAGTAGAGTATCCATCCAGGCAATTGATTGTTCATCCATTCATATATAGAGAGGTTCTAAAACCTTGGCATGCATGGAAATCTCTTGGAGAACCTCATAGAGAAGAGACTTCTGAGAAACTGAAATTCAGATTCAGTAAGCCCAGGTTAGAGTCCTAGAATTGGCCTTTTAAATTAGCTTAACAGGAGAGTCTTACGTTCCCCAGAGCATACTTCTGACTTTCTAAAGTGTTTGGCTAAGTAAAGGCATGGCTCTCCTCACTTTGGGATCAGCTGGGACCATTTCATTGCTCCAGGCAGTGGTTCCCAAACCTGGCTGGGTACAAGAATTACTCAGTAAGCTGGTGGTTAGTGATGCTGGTGGTTTTAAAATACAGATGCTTAGGTCACACCTTAGGGACTCATATTCAGTACCGCTGTGGTGGGAACTGAATATCTATACTTTCAAAAATCTCCCAAGGTTGTTCTACACACAGCCATGACTAGAACCTCTGCAGCAGAGGCCAGGACCAAGAGCAGCCATGTTTAAATAATGCCACACAGTGGGGAAAGCTTTCCTTGTGGATGTGATCCCACAAACAAACTGGAAGTTAAATATTACAACCCAGCTTTGTTGAGAAAGCAGTTCCATTTTTTTAAACCTCTGGATTCCTCTGAAAATGGCAAGTAAGCAAGTAACAATTTGGTACTTGTTAATGTTTCTTTTTCATGGAAGTCAGTGAAGGGAAACATAACCCATGGATTGAATCTCAACATGGAGTATCAGCTATGTAAAGGCCAAAGTGAGATCCATGCTAGGACTTCCTATGGTATTATCATAGCTCCAAGCAAGAGTATGATTAAAATGAAAAGGACTCAATTAAGGAGCTAAGTGACATCCCAAAAGGAACAATGGTGCCAGGGACTCAAACATTTTAGAGCAGTATGTTCTCCTAGCACCAAACAAGAATAATTCAAATGCATCACTAATGCTCAAAGCCACCTCCAGTTATAGACAAAGACTCTTCAGTAATTACTTCTGTAATTATTACTCTCAAAGTTATGAAGAGAAGCTAAACATCAATATCCAATAACAAAGAAAAACCACAACTAGGTACCATTTATGAAAAGGACAGGCTAAAACTATAACCCTGAAGAAAGTTTTAGTATTATCTTATTAAACATTCAATTTAATTGAACAGATAACTCATCCGGTGCTTATTTACTATAATTCATATGAGATAATTTCTACCTTATCATGGTATCCCTTGTATATTAAGCGTTTAATAAATTAGCCTAGATTGGCCTACAGATAGGCATCAACAGAGGGGCCTCCCGGGATGGCATTACAGGCTGCAGATGACCTCAGCGCAGCATCAGTTAGGGGGGGAGGGTCAGCCCCCAAACATGCCCTTGTCCAGCTCGCTGGCTGCAGCCATCCCACCTAGTCCACCTCACTCACACCTGTGCACTTCTTTCAGCCGCGGCCAAGCTTTGAGGCTCCGTCACTGAGCAAAGATGAGTGGACTTGGGCAGCTCTCCCCCACCCCTCAGCCTCAGCCTAACTTCTTACCCCAAAGCACTGCTCCCCTGGCCCACCTCCCAGCTCCCCCACTGGCTGTACTGTCTCCCTTCCCAACCCAGGCTGAGCAGGGGGGACATGGGCTGGGGGTGGCCTTGCTGTGGGCAAGTCCACCATCCTTGGCAGTGGATGCCCATTGAAGGAGACCTAGCCCAACTTCTCCCCCATTTTTTGTTGGAATATTTTGGGGGTTGAAATTCAAAAAGGAAAAGAAAATAAATGTCAACCTTTTCTCGGGGGAAAAAAAAAAACTTAGGATTCTGGAATCTTATAACAAGTCTGATGTGCATGAAAGGTCCCAGATGAACTTGCACTAGACTTTGTGACTGATGGCCAGGCTCCTAAATAATGCAATTAAAATTCTCAAACCAAAGAAAGATGACTGCCCTAACCTCCACCTCAGGAAGAAGCAGGTCTTTTCTAAAATATAAGAGAGTCAAGGCATATACTCCCTATCTTAGAATACTGCTTTAAGTTTCATGAAAAAGCCTCAAGTGGTCTCAGGCTATTAGTTCCAAACTTGGTATGAAGTACCCCGACACAGAGAAATGTGAACCATAAATAGCAAGTCAAATACTGAGTCCCACTGGTTGTGTCTGAAAGAAGGTCACATTTAGAGGGAAAATCTCTTGGGAATCTCTCTGGACTTGCTCATCTCTTACTCCTAGTTTCCACTGGAGCCGTTCACTGGCTTTTTTTTTTAATTTATTTTTTTCCTACCGGCAGCTACCCCACCCCCAGGGATTTAATGCTTAAGGCTCTTCTTTGCTTCCTTAATTCTCATCACCTAAGATCTTGCCATGGCCCTGCTCTGAACAATACCACCCCAGGCCTACTGAATCAGAACAACATTTTATCAAGATCCCCAGATATACATATATGCATTAAAGTCTGAGAAGCACTGGCTGAAGACACATAATTTAGTTTCCCTTTGCTTCATGGTGTCTACAGAGAGCTTTAAATTGCACATTAATAAGTTTGTGGTTATTCAGTAAACAGGGAGTTGTGGAAAATTTCTGAGCAGCAGAGTAAAAGAGCACATAGCTGAAATTTGTTCATTTTGATGACCAATAGTAATCTTGTTGCACTAAGTTTTCTAAATTGCTTTGGCTTGAGAGAGAATCTGAGTAGAAGCTGATAATTTTCTATTAGAGCAAATATCATGCACCATTTAAAAAAATCAACTGGTTTAAAATCTTATCATCGAGAATAGAATACAGCTACAACTAATTATGTGTTCCAGTTAAACCAGCATCTAACCTAACCCTAACCTTCCTGCCAGAGGAAGTATCCTCACAATAGCGTGTTAATCATTTTCAACCACAACCTGAAGAGGTCATAAAAGTTAGTTTTTCTGACATGCTTACGATTTAGTCTTATGAGTCATCCTTCTCAGCAAAACAGAAACTGGATCCAGAGCCATGGAAATGTACAGAAATAGCTCACAGTACACCTTCCCAGATCTCTCACTCTGCTTTGACTTGTTTTTGAAAAGCAAACTCTTCTAACTATTATTTGACCCTAAAAGAACCAAGTCTAGATCCGCACCATTTGATCCATATCATGTTTTCAATGAACTGGCCACCTGAGTCAGCAAACAAAAGCCAAATCGACCAACAGCAGACACCAATAGGTGGTAGGCAGAAATAATACATATGAACAATGTGAAGAATCAGAAACAAAAGGTGAAGCATCAGAAGATGAAGGGGAATAAGGACATTCTTAACCCACTCAAAGGTTAAAACGGGAGCAGTGGCAATATTATAAGTTAAAATTCTGAGCCGCCCTAATGCAAAATTAGCAGCTATAATTTGTTGCTTAAGTACTAGACACTTTATATATTTCCCCAAACTCCCTTATAAGTTAAAATTCTGAGCCCCCCAATGTAAAATTAGCAGCTATAATTTGTTGCTTAAGTACTAGACACTTTATATATATTTCCCCAAACTCCCTAACCACCCTGCAAGGTGGGCATCATTATTTGTTTTTCACAGATGAGCACACTGAGACCCAGAGTTTACCTAACTTGCCCCAATTTGTAGACATACCAAGGGCAGAATCAGAATACTGTCCCAGATTTGACTGTCTCTGAAGCCCATGACCTGTCCACTCTACCATAATGGTCTTTTGAGGAAGGGGGTCTCCTTCCATTTTTCTGTCTGCCAAGAGTTACCTCACTGTGAAGAGGAAGAGTTCCTGGACCTCTTAAACCAGGATTTCCCAGACTGTGCTTAATGGAACACTGGTCTTGAGACATCCTCTGTGAAAAAGGATCCTAGGGCTGGGTAACTCAGAAAACAGTGCCCCAATACACATTTAAGAAGACCTCGAGAACTTGTTTGACCTCGAAACATTTTTCTACCTATATTTAGTATTTTAAAGAACTCTATAGGGAGTCTTGTCTTAACTTCCTTGAGTTACTTATGTCTAGATGCTTCATAACAAAACACCTTAAGCATTATGGGAAAACCACAGAGCATTACCCTGACAGCCAGATAAAAGACACACATTTGTGAAGGATCTTCAGGCTAATAACTAACTCCTGAACTCCCACTTCCCTCTCTCCCACTTCCTAAATCCATTTGGACTCTAGCTTCTGATCTTTCTATGCCCTCAGATCTGACCTGTTCAGTAAGAATAGAGTATCCCTGTTGCCAATGCTTTGTTTCAGAATCTTCATTTCATCTTCCATGCTTCACTTTTCCAATCAACTTCATTTTCTACACTTCATCTCAACATCTTTCTAGAAAATTAAATCTTAAAAAAATACATCTGCTCGTGCCACATTTCATTTTAACACCTCTACTCTCTCTTTGCCGCTGACTAGATGAAGTTCAACTTTTTAGTTGGCACATAAAAACCTCACACTCTGGTTCCAACATATATCTTGATACTCTCCAATGAAGCTGAGCTCAACATGGTTCCCAGCACATTCCAGGTCCTTCATGATTCCTTAGTGCATGGTGTTCCTCTGCCCAGAATATTCTGTCCTCCCTTCTTTGTATGTCAAACCCCCTTCCTCCTTCATATCCAGTTTAATTACTACATCCTCATGAACACCTTTTTAGCTCTCTGAGGCAAAGTTTGCTACTTTCTTTTTTATGCTCTTATAGATTTTTGTTCCTCTCTCTATATGTTTACCAGGTAGTTTTTTAATTAATTGCTGTCTTGTTTCTCATCCTCACTAGACTATAAACTCCTTGAAAATAAGAACGCTTACTTACTTTTTCATTTATTTACACTCTCGTTTTTGATAGGTGTTCATTAAATGTAGCAAAAACTGAGAGATTGCTACGAAGCACCTCAGATATAAAGATTTAGCTATAGCAGCTTCTCTATTTTCTCTCTCATGCGCTCTCATTTTGAAGTGAAGCTTCGTCATACTTAAATCTCTTAGATTTTCGTGACTTTCCAAGTTTCCCAATTATTTCTTTAGGACTCCTGCCTGAAATGTGACAGTCCATCATACCACTTCTTTGATCATCTAGAGCCTCTTGAACCAGGCTTATCACTTCTCATACAAGTGCTTATGATCTAAACCTTGTTTTCATGCAGAAGAGAAGTTTTTCCTTTTGAGAGGCATCCAAGCTGTTTCTCAAGAACTTGAAAGTCAGTGAATTGGACACAGCTTCCCCCATAGTGAGGCGTTTCTCCTTTGCTTATCTCAGAGACTCTTGGCAAGATAGCACAGTGTACGTGTAAGACAGCAATTCTCAAAGTGTGGTCCCTGGAGAAGCACTGACAGCATCACTTGGGAACTGAGAAAACTGCAAATTCTCTGGTCCCACCTCTGACCTACAGAATAGAAAACTCTAGAAGTGGAACTCTGTAGACTGTTTCAACAAGCCCTCCAGGTGAGTCTGATACTTGTTGACATTTGAGAATTACTTCTGTAAGAGTTTGGAGTCAGACTACCAAGATCCAAATCCTCATTCTGCCTCTGTACCTCGTGTGTTTTCTGACACCTCTGTGCCCCACCTCATATCCTGCTGGCTTGCATGGTAACTCCTGCATTTCTGTGATAACTATCTTGACCACACTTTGCCTCAGCTGCACTCTTACCTCTTGCTTTCTGCTCTGTCATTACCCTCACGGGACACCTGTTAGAAGCTGTTCAACTTTCTAATGCATGTGCAAACCTGAAAGTGCAGGGGAGTGAAACACTTATGAAGAGAACTTCGACCAGTGGGAAGATGGGAGCCAATTATTGAATAGTCCCTTCTTCTGTCCTTTGAGGACAATTTTGTGCCGTCTTCTCCTCAGCTCCTCCTCTCAGGTTAATTGAGGCTCTGTTGCCCACTCAGTTACCATGTCAGTTATACAGATTGGACAGGCTTTCTCTGCTTCCCTCTCTAATTTTTCTCAGTCTTCCATTCCTGTTCCTTGGGTCACTTTCCAAAGTAAACTACTTGACAGGCAAGCACTTGTTTCAGATTCTGCTCTTGAGGGATCCCAGCCTAAGGCATTAGGCAAGTTTCTTCACTTCTTCAAACAAGCCTCAGCTTCTTAACATGAATGAGCATAATACTTACATTTACCTTATAAGCTTTTTCTGAGCATTAAGTGTGATAATGAAGGTGAAGTGCCTAGAACAGCACCAAGAACAAAGTGAGGATCAACTAAAGTTAGGGTTACTATTATTCCCTTCTTCAATTTATTTTAAAAAATTTTTATAGAAGTATAATTAACATATAACATTATATTGGTTTCAGGTGTACAACTGTCACTGTTTGAAGATGACATGATATTATACATAGAAAATACTAAAGATGCTACCAGAAAATTACTAGAGCTCATCAATGAATTCAGTAAAGTTGCAGGATACCAAATTAATACACAGAAATCTGTTGCATTTCTAAACACTAACAACAAAATATCAGAAAGAGAAATTAAAGAAATAATCCCCTTTATCATTGCATCAAAAAGAATAAAATACCTAGGAATAAACCTACCTAAGGAGGCAAAAGACCTGTACTCCAAAAACTATAAGATGATGATAAAAGAAATCGAAGATGACACAAATGGAAAGATAAACCATATCCTTGGATTGAAAGAACTGACGCTGTCAAAATGAATATACTACCCAAAGCAATCTACAGATTCAATGCAATCCCTATCAAATTATGAATGGCATTTTTCACAGAACTAGAACAAAAAAATTTTTAATTTCTATGGAGACACAAAAGACCCCCAATAGCCACAACAATCCTGAGAAAGAAAAACAGAGCTGGAGGAATCAGGCTCCTGACTCCAGGCTATACTAAAAAGCTACAGTCATCCAAACAGTCTGGTACTGGCACAAAAACAGAAATACAGAACAATGGAACAGGATAGAAAGCCCAGAAATAAATCCACACACCTCTGGCCAATTAATCTAGGACAAATGAGGCAAGAATATACAATGGAGAAAAAGACAGTCTCTTCAATAAGTGGTGCTGGAAACTGATTTTTC
Organism: Lagenorhynchus albirostris; assembly: GCF_949774975.1. Taxonomy (NCBI): domain Eukaryota; kingdom Metazoa; phylum Chordata; class Mammalia; order Artiodactyla; family Delphinidae; genus Lagenorhynchus; species Lagenorhynchus albirostris. The sequence goes on from NC_083110.1 coordinate 12,353,480, forward strand.
TAAATTGAAATATAGTTGGTTTACAATGTTGTATAGATTCTGGTGTATGGCAAAGTGATTCAGTTTTTTTTTCATTAAAAACCATTCAGTTTTATTAATCAACATATAATAAGTTCACATGTAGTCTAAATAAACCCTTTCAAAATTCACTGTAGGATCCAAAATCAAAATATATATATTCTTTTCCAGATTCTTTTCCATTATAGTTTATTACAAGATATTGAATATAGTTCCCTGTACTATACAGCAGGTCTTTTTTGTTTACCTATTTTATATACAGTAGTGTGTATCTGTTAATCCCAAACTCCTAATTTATCCCCCCTTTTTCCATTTGGTAACCATAGTTTGTTTTCTATGTCTATGAGTCTGTTTCTGTTTTAGAAGAAAGTTCATTTGTATCATTTTTCAGATTCCACATATAAGTTATATCATATTATATTTGTCTTTCTCTGTCTTACTTCACTTAGTGTGATAATCTCTAGGTCCATCCATGTTGCTGCAAATGATATTATTTCATTCTTTTTTTATGGCTGAGTAGTATTACATTGTATGTGTGTGTGTGTGTGTGTGTGTGTGTGCGTGTGTGTGTGTGTGTGTGTGTGTACATATATATATATAACCATGTATAAATGCAGGGGGAGTTATAGGAGTATATATACACATATACATATATTCATACACCATATCTTCTTTAACCATCTGTCAATGGACACACTTAGGTTGCTTCCATGTCCTGGCTATTGTAAATAGTGCTGCTATGAACATTGGGGTGGATGCATCTTTTCAAATTAGAATTTTCTCAAAATATTTGCCCATGAGTGGGATTGCTGGATCATATGGAGTTCAGTTTTTAGTTTTTTAAGGAACCTCCATACTGTTCTCCATAGTGGTTGTATCAGTTTACTCCCACCACCAATGTAGGAAGGTTTCCTTTTCTCCATACCCTCTTCAGCATTAATAATTTGATGTTTTTATATATTGTGAAATGATTACCACAATATATCCCATTAGCATCCATCACCATACATAGTTAGAGAAAAGGATTTTTTGTGATAACTTTTAAAATCTACTCTCAGCAACTTTCATATATTCAATACAGTATTATTAACTATAGCCACCACACCGTACATAGCATCCCCATGACCTATTTTATAACTAGAATCTGTTCTCTGTATTTATGAACTTATGAGTTTTATTGTTTGTTTTTAGATTCCACATAAGTGAGATCGCATGGTATCTGTCCTTATCTGTCTGACATTTTGCTTACTGTAATGTCCTCAAGATCCATCCATGTCTTCACAAATGGCAAGATTTCATTCTTTTTTATGGCTCAGTTTTATACACACACACACACACACACACACACACACACACATTTTCTTTATCCATTCATCCACTGATAGACACAGGTTGTTTTTATATCTTTCTTTAATTTTTCAGAACTATTTTGTCTCCATCTATGACACCATTTTTATTTCTTATATTATAGGTAGTCTCTAGAAATCATCTTTTTTTAAAAAAGGAGAAAAGAACTATTTAATTCGTACACTCAGAGGTCTCACAGAAATGGGATTCCTGAAGTGGCCAAAGCAGGCTGTTTATATATAATTTTTAGAAAAAGAAGCAATTATTTGTAAAGATTTAACAAAACAAAGGAGCTTGTGCTTGGGATAGCAGGCTAATGGAGAAGTAATAAAGTCTGTCTATACAGCTAGGAATCATCTTTTTATTTTGAGGAAGACAACAGCTTTGAGAGCAAATTTCATCTTTTCTTTTTTTTTGTCTCTCAGGAGACCAAAAGTTGAAATGGGAAGATCATAGTTTTTGGAGTTAGAAAGCAGTGAATTTAAACCTTGGCTGTTCATAGTAGCTGAATGAATTTCTAAAAGTGTTTCCTATTCTACTTTATCTGTAGACTTGGGATAATCTTACCTACCTTTCAAGGTTGTCATGATCAGTACATAAGATAATGCATGTAAAGGGTGAGGCACATGATAGATGCTCAATAAATGCTGGCTCTTTCCTTCACTGAAAAATATGCCCTTTCTCTCCATTTTTATTGTCGTCACCACCCTGGTCCAAGACCTCCTCGCCTCCTCACCTCATCTCTTGCTGTACTTTCACAACAGCTTTTCGTTTCTTTCCTTGCTGTTATCTTTATGGCCTTTAATCCATACCGTATACTCCACAGACCCTTCTGGAAACAATACTGCATTTTTATGGCCTTTGATAATCTAGTGCCAACCTACATATGCAATTTCATTTTTCACTACTTCAAATTCTATTTTTCACACATTCTCCATTTCCGATCACACTAGATACCCAAATTTTGTATGCTCACTCCTCCCCGCCCATCCTCACGCTCCTCCCAGACACTTTCTTTACTGACTATTCTTTCCTCAAGTTCCCTCATCTGGAATGTTCTTCTCTTTCCTTATCAAACTATAGTGTTCTCATTTCCCAACTGCCACCAACTTCAACTACTCCTCTGGTCTCTCCCTCCTATAACTCCCCCTGCATTTGTACATGGTTAGATGCCTAAGTGTCCACAGTTAAGGCCCATTCTCCCAGGGCTCAGTGTTAGGGCACTGGGATAGCACCAAGGAACAGTGACAAGAGGTCACCTAAGTGTGGGGGAAGTTAGAATAACTTATCTTCATTTTCATTTCAATTTCACATAGACATTCAGTCTAACAGCAGGAGTTGAAATAAGAAGTAATTGCTCACCAAACAAAAACATCTTAAAGAAAGCTGCCCAGGCTGAAGAACATGCCAGCTATTGTTCTCATTTCACTCCTGTTTATCTTAGAAGCAGTTCTAAAAACGGTGAAACTGTATTCATTTAATTTGAGGAGAAGATAAAGCCACAGTTTTCTGCTTCCCTTTGCAGGGGGAAAAAGGTTAAGATGTACAATTTCATGGCTCTGTCTCCATGCTCACATTGGGTTACTGGGTCTGAGTGCCACCCAAGGTACAAAAATAATTTGTTCACTAGGTAAGAGCTGTAGCAGCTCAGTGCTTTTTGGCGGTCCTTCATGGCCACTTTGTTTTGGTGGTGGGTTGAATGCATGTCTCAGGGAGATAACTAATGATTGCTGAAATATATTTATAATTCATGACCATTTATTTATAATTTATAATCTTTCTTCTTCCAAAAGTAATTTTAAGCATCTTGCAATAAAAATGAATATATGCTCTTACATGGATTTTAAAATAAATGAGAAAAGGACAGCAAATGTCACACAGAGGAAGGTCCTAAGTCTCCAAGGGCTTCACTGAGAGAATAAAAGCTGCCTTCATGTGGCAGTCCAGATGATCGTCCAAAAAACAAGTGCCACTTTCGGGGCCTTGGCTGACTCCCAGCCTCAACTAGATGATCACTCCATAGATGACCCCTTCTTCACCCAGGTCATCTGGGAAGTTAGTGGGAACAAGATAAAGAAGTAGAGAATTAAACTGAGGATGAGCTATTAACAGGTATTGACTCTAAACAGGTACTGAGTTAACTCCAAGCTCTTGAGAGCCAAACCAAGAAAGAAAAAAAAAGGGGAGCGGAGATAAACAAAGTTAGATATAACTCTCATTCTAATAAAAGGAAAAAATACCTGATTCCAGAAGAAATGAACTTTCTTTCTGACACTGAGTTTTGTAGAAATTAATCATAAGAGTGTCACAAGCCAAATCATGTGAAATATCTTCAATAGCAGTTACTCAGAGGATGATTTTTGAGGGCCATTTCTCACATGAATCCACAATTCTTAAAAATACAATATTAAATTGTGGTTCAATAAAGGCATTTCTATAGGGAGATGTCTAGTACAGACACATTTTGGTGGTACATTCAAAGTTTTTCTTAATATATGGAAAATCACGACAGTAACCCTTGAACTGTTTGTGAGGGAAGGGCAGATTTGTGGGAGCAAGACGGATCAAATTCACGATCTGATGGTCAGTGATTGAGGAAGGCACCTAAGAGTAGCAAGGACTTTGTCGTCATGGGCTAGCAAAGAACAGTTATACACAACCAAGCCCTAAAACTGCCCAGGATCAATACTAAGGCAAATTCATTCCCCAGCAAGATTTTTTTCCTCCTGAAATCTGCAGGGTACTCCTTTGGGACAATTTCCCCTCTGGTCTTTATGTTCACTTTGTACTTAATTTTATCTACGTGGGAATGGAGGTGGGGTTTGGAAAATGGTCATGCAGTGAAATTTTGCCCCAGATCCACACCCTTGTGGAACTGATTCTGAGTCCTTAAAAATTTAAAACATTGGATTCCCAAGGACCCATTGTGGTATGCTTTGTGAAATTTGAGCCTGGATTTTAGAGGCAATTCATCAGTGCCAGAATTTTCTACAGGTACCTACAGACTTTTTGAGGAAAAAGCTTAGTTAGAATTACTCTCAACCTGAAAGTTTTCCAGCTTGGCCAACAGCAGAGTAATAACAATGGAAAAAATGTTAAAGAAAGTGGTGTTGTATGATGAAAAAAACCCAAAGTATTTGGAGTCAAAAGACATGCAGTAACTACTTGTATTATCCTGGTTAAATCACGTTACCCCTTTGGACTCAATTTCCTCAACGTTAAAATAAAAGGCTTGAATTATACTGTCTGTAAGCCCTAGCTGTATTATGCCATGATTATTTGTAAATTATGGATATGAGTGTGTGTGTGTGGGGGGGGTGCGGAGTGGATGGGGGGTTGTTTGTGTGTGATCGTATTACTCCACTATATAACATCCTTCAGCAGCTCTTGGGGTAAAATCCAAGCTCTTCAGATTTGGCTTATAAAACTGTTCATGATCAGATGTGGTTTATGTCTCCATCTCATCTCTTGTCACTTACCTTTTATATATATGTATACATGTATATGTATGTATATGTGTATATTATGAACATACTATACATGTATACTATATACATTTTCTATAAATATTAAATATTCAGTTATCCCAAGCTCTGATGACTCTTGACTGTATCTCTCACACATTCTGTTTCTCTGTCTGATATGATCTCCACCCTTCCCCTGGTTCTCACCTACTCATCCTTCAAGTCCCAAATAATTAAGAGCAATAAAGCAATAGTAATAGTATATTAGTAACAATAGTTTAAGAAATAATAGTTTAACAAAAATAATGGTATTAACTATGTCTTGGCAGAACTTACTATATCAGCAACTATGCCAAGAGCTTTACATATGTAATCTCATTTAATCTTCACCTCAATTTTATAAGGCAGTATTATTATTCCTGTTTTAAAGATAAAGAAACAGAGACCCCAAAAAGTGACTCATCCAAAGTTATTTCCTCCTGGAAGGCCTTCTTGATCTGATCTCTCAAATCTCCATTGGCTGCCCATCCTATGGACCCCCATAGCACCATAATAGCAATTCACACACTAGATTATGACACACCACAAATGAGGCTTGTTTACAACTATATTCTCAATGCCTGGTATAGTACTCGGTTCATAATACACACTTAATAAATACCTATTAAATGGATGAATGAATAAACTCAAAGCTCTCCGTACACAAAATTTTAACTTAGGCCAAATTAGGCATCACTGTATCTCATTCTCCATTCATTTGCTCATCCTCCCTTTGTTCTTCTGTTCCTAGTCACTTAGTGGATACTCATCAGTTTTTGCTGCTCAGCATCTGAACCCTCTTCCAAGACTCAGTGGAAGGTATGGTCCTATCTCTCATTACAGAAGCTAACGGCTTGTAAAAATGTTACTCTGACCATGGCTAGACACTGGTTGCCATTGTAGATACAGGATGGGGAGGTGCTCCCGGGTCTGTTGCTTTCTGAATCATAATCATCTATGTAATATTACTTCCTGAGCTGTGGATGACAGTCAAAGATTCAAATGTAGGGGTTTCCCACATGTTCCATATTGTTCCCTTGTCTGCCTGCCCCCTTATGAATAGGACAATATGAGAACTTGAAGATTCTGCTCGCCTTGTCTCTGGAGTGGTCCTCGGTGCTGGCCACCCATCCCACTTGGCATAAATGCCACATAGATCAATGTGAATTGTGAGAAGGATACCATCAATTTCTCAGTAAAGAAAAAAATAACATGTCAAGATTTGTCCTCATTTGAGGTATTCTTTCTGGATAATTTCCTTTTACTTGCATTTGGATTGCAGCCAGATCCTTATGTTTTCAAAACCCAGAGATCCCACAACTTGATGGGATGATCCTCCCCAAAAGTCATCGGTGGCCCCAATTAACTGTGGAGTCTGCAACAGTCAAAAGGAAAGTTGGCAATCTCTGATAAAAGCTAAAACTTCACTTAAATATTTTCTCTTTCACAGATACAGGTGTAACACAAAAGGGTATTTCAGTTATATTTTCAGAATCCACAGTTTACAAGGCATCATTTCCCTGTGTATGTGGACTCGTTCACTTAGGGTTCTACTATAGCAGCCGGTTCATATTATGAATTTGAAGCCAAAAAGGAATTTTACCAAGAAGAAGGTGTACTGTAATTGGAACTGCTGGGTGGCATCTGAGGTTCTAGATGTTTTTCTTGACTATGCTGTGGATCTGATGGTTCTAGAAACGTCCTGGCCCCCACCGTTAGCATCTGTTTCCAGGTGAAGCTGAGCTACAATAAGGGTTTAGGGCAATCCCTGAAAGTAAAATAAATTTTTTTTTCAAACATAGTCTGATAAATTTGGAAGGAGGAGGAAGGTCAGCTGCATACCATGTGGTCACGTGCAGGACCTTCTTTGCAGCATCTGCAGCTCTAGGTGGCCTAAGTCTGTGGTATGTGGGAATGGACCTAATTTTCCATCCCCCAGGGCAGCTCTGAGTACAAGTCAACCTTACTAGGAGAGTACTTTTGCAAACTGTTTAAAGTAAGAAAAACACCGCCTCTGTGATACTAAATTTTCCATTCAAATGGGAATAAAGAGCCCTGAATCCAGGTGTGTTGCCCACAGGGAGATGTTGGGAAACAGCTGTCTCTTAGATTGATTTGTCTCTTCTAATTTTTATCCAGATGTGTGCCAACACCAAGATCCAGGTGGAAAGTATGTCTGCAATCTTCCCTTTTCTCATAACTACTCTGCAAATGCTGGCAGCAAAGTATGGCAAGCCATAGCACTAATATGCTTCAAATTAAAAACTTGATCAGGTCACTGATCACCACTGGTCTGCCACAGGACACCTTACAGGACAGAAAAGGCCTGGGATGCCTGACTCCTCTGAACTTCCTCACTGTAGTCAGTAGCTGTTTGGGACATGTAATCTCAACTTCAAGGTTTCTGAGACACAATAACCCAGAAGTTCTTGTTAAAAATGCACATTCCTAGTTCCTGCCCTTAATATATGGTATCAGAAATTCTGCACAGGGAATCTGCATTTTAAACAAGTTCCTGGTAAGATTCTTATGTACTCCAAAGTTTAAGGACTTCTACATATTTTAGAGTCCAGGCACAGTGTTCCAAGTGCTGTGAAGATCCACTCAACTACTTAACCACCATAAGCCAGTATTTATTTAATAGCTCCCAAGTCACCGTCCTGATATAGGCTCTCCATTCTGCTAGCTCTTACTCCTAAATTCCAACCTGCTGTGGCTAACTCTCATTCACATGTTATTCCTGGTTCCTGTCCAGCCTTCTTACCTGGTTTCCTGGCTCTGCTTAGTTCTGGGAACATAAGATCTTAGGATGTCAGAGCTAGAAGGGACTTTAAAGATCACCTCTTCTGACACCATGTTCCATGAAGGTTTGGCCTTGGTGGGGGACCCTCTGAATCTTCTGTTGAGAGATTCTATTTTGGGAAAAATCACTACCTACACAACCAAACCCACATTTTTCTAATTTGACAGTTAGGCACTGAGAGTCCAGCACGGTGTTAAAAGGCTCAGCTCTGAGAAGCCAGAGCCATTTCACTTCAGAGGCGACATCATCTAAAGCAAGCCATACATGTATTACTCTCTTTATACTGTTTTTGTTTTGTTTTGTGATTAGTTATCCCTGAGTGCAGGTTTTATGTATCATCAGCATTATACTCTTGTGTACTTAGCACAGGCCTGCATATTAAGGCTCCTGGAAAATATGTGTTTAATTGTGGAAAGAAGGTAGAGAGGAAGGAAAGGAGGAACCAGGGCAAAGATTCAAATCCAATTCTGTCAGGGTCTCAAGGCTGAGCTTTTCCTACTTTCGCATACTACCATTATTGCATTATTGTGTCTCATCCACTAGATTATGGTCTACTTGACTACAAGGTTAACGTTTCATTTATATCACCAGTGCTTTGTGAAGTGGCTTCCCCATAGCAGATATAGTAGATAACAGATATTTGTGGAATTAACAAAATTAACAGAATAATTTAATAGTTTAATTTATGTGAGTGGAGACTGAGTAATGAGAACATGCCAAGGGATGTTAGTGAATTTTATCTGGCACTAAGCCTCCTCTGTGTAATTGTCCTTTATAAATAATTGCCCTTCTCTTAGCATCATAGAGGGGAAAAAAAGCTTATCTGGTCTCTTAACCATAATGGAGTGTAACAAAAACTGACAATAAGTGGGTTCTCTGTATGCTGATCATCTTCTATCTCCCCCCTGATTGGCTGACACTTGGGGGTAACACACAATGGAGCTACTGTCCCTAGTCCTTCCTCTATGACTTTCCTTCTGAGCTGCCATGCCCCTTTCTAATGGTTCATTTCTCTTTCCCTTTCACTTAACTCAGCTTTTATACATCTGTCCATCACTGACTAACTACCAGCTAGGATGGCCTGGCTCTTTTTTAACTTTCAAAGGAAGCTGCCTGCTCTGAATGTGTGATGCTAGAGAATGGGTTTGGTAAGTCCTTAAGAACAGTTGTTTATATTCTTTCAAAGGTTGCCAAGTAATAAATAGTTGTCTGAAAGTGAAGGGTAAAGTGGTATTTCATCACCCTGTTCTCTGGTGTTCTAGTGATGGCTCAAATCATAAAACATTGCGTTTCAACCTTTGTAGGGAGATCTCATCAGTCCAGGGTTACTGAGTGGGCACAGACACTTGCTTCCCTAGTCAGTACCCAGGGCACTACTCAATTCCAGCCTAGCTGGAACGCCGCTGGTTGAACCTTTGAAACTCTGAGGCTGATTGAAGCTTCTAAGCCAACAAAAAGAGGCAAAGGGCCTTTGTACTTCAGCAAGGAAATGTTCCAGTTCTTTTGCACTTTCCTAATGAAAGCAGCCCAGCAGCCCTAGTGTCCCTGGCACACAGAGGGGGGTTGTAGGGAATAAAGGGAATTTGACTCTTTGGGGTCACTCCTCTCTTCCCAGGGACTTTTATAGATGGCTTTCCAGCCATTGAGAGGTTTGCTACTCATTCAGGATTCATAGCTTTGAATCTTGGGGGAAAAAAAAGAAGTGCTATTTTCTGTACTGCTGAACTGTATCAAATGTTCCAGTGCATCTCACACATGCCATGTCTCATTTACATTAGTCCCCACCTAGCTTCATTCATTTAGGTCAACTGACCAGGCTTGTAGGGATTTCGGTTTGCCATCTCAAACTGAATTTGTAAATTACAGGGCTAGGAAGATGTAAATTGTTCACCATTGCTGTTACTGCTGGATGAAGTTGAAGTGCTTTACAGTATGAATTCAGGTATTAATTCCAGTACCATGTAATACCTCCAGTAAGCTGAGTGAAGGGAGTTTTCCATTCCTTCCTGACACAGTATTAGAAAATGTGAGATTTTAAAAAGTGCAGGACCCAAATTCCAAATTCCACTGTGACTAGTTATGTTAGATATCTGGATATGGAAATTCCAAATTCCACTGTGACTAGTTATGTTAGATATCTGGATATGGAAATTGAGGTAAGTAGAATTGCAAACAGCAGGACTGAAAAGAGCTTTGCAATCTGATCCCCAATCCTTGCCTTTATAAATAAGCTATCTTATTTATAACCCAGAGTAATTACTGGATATGAGTTAGTGCATGAGATGACAATAGTGTCCTCCTGGTCATCAATTTCAAATCTCCAAATTGCTGAACCCATTAGAATAATTACGGTATAGCATCTGAGCTTGCAATGAAAGAATGCAATGTAAAAGATGGTTCAGATACCGCTTAGAAGTATCTGGCCCTAATCAGACTCCAATTTTATACATAGTCCTACCTAAAGTTTCCTATAATTTATTACATCAGAAGATTGAAAGAGTTATTTTTATGCAGAGAAAATTGGACTCAAGTAGAAGTTATTTTCATCACTTCATCTAATTACAAAGCTGAGCATAGAACCATGACTATTGAAACATATTACAGATATAACAAAGAGAGTGACTAGCAATGAAAGATGGTCTTGACTAGCTGCCAAGGCAAGCAAAGATGGCGGGAGTGATTCTCATGATTAGAGGGGAAAGTAAGGAAGCAGTAATTTCTTTTCAGAATGTTTACACACTCTGTTCAGTTAGATATTTTAAGGGTTCATGTTAACTATGATACTGATTATTCCTTAGTAGCATGTAGCTCATCTGAGCAATGAAGTATGTTTTTATTGCAAGTGACTTCAAGGGATATGGTCTCCCACTGAGAAAATAAAGAGAAAGACATAGTTGGGCCAGGGAATATGAATTTGAGCAAACAGACATAGAGTCTAGATTTAGGCTACAGGTCCATATCCTTTGGGGTGATTCTTTCCTTCCTTGGGATAACACAAAACTACATTAGCATTGAGGAGGGAAACATTAGCACTGAGGAGAGAAAATTTAGGCAAAAACAGTACCTTGTGTTTAAAAGTGAAGCAAAAGAAAATTTAGCACGATGAAGGAGAGCTCATAAATCAGTCAACGATTCTGAGTTTTTTAAAAAAGCAAAGAACTCTATTTGGTTCAGAGAAAAACTTCAGCTTCCTCTCAGTTACCTGTGGCAGGTTAAATAGATTTAGCTTATCTAGTTTCTTTCTAATACTTTGCTGCTGAGAAGCAGTTTGCGTACAAGTCCAAGAAACCTGGAATTAAATCCAAACCGTGTAGTTTACAGCCATGCGACTTTAAGCAAATCACAATCTCTCTAAACCTCAATTTCCTCATCTGTTAAATAGTATAAATCAAGGCTATTTTTAGGGTTGGCATGAGAGGTAAGTGCAAAAAGATAAACCTCAATAAATAGTAGTTTTAAATTTCTGATGAACACATTGTTTTCTAAGACTCAGCACTGTCAGTATATTTCTATTGTCTCTGGAAGTGACTAGAAGAAGAGTTATTTTCTTATTCATTTAGTTACCCTTGCTGCCCAGGGAACAAACAGCTTGGAAAAAAGATATCTCTACTCCAGATGAGGGTTTGCACTAGCCCAAGATATATTACTTCCTAGAAAATGGAAGAGGCAGAAAGAGGTTGGAGCGAGTAATTTTCATGCTCCTGTGAGCTAAAAGCTTATTGTACTTGCAGTTTGGCAAATCCCTAGAATTTCAGACACAGTCATATATAAATATGTTAGTACATAAACATAAATACCAGTGGCCAGTTGAGGAGGTGGTGAAAGGCATCACTCCATAAGCATGGACATTTTTATTTTGTTTTAAATTCTTATTACTGAGCATCCACTATGTGTTCAACACACACACAGTGTTTAGGTGCTTTATATATGCCATTTCATTGAATTCTCCCATTATCCTGTGGAAAAGATGCTGTCCTTATCTTGCATTTGAGGGAATTAACAGAGAGGTTAACCTGGATTCATGCGCAATGTTTACAATATAAAGCAGAGGTAGGGAGGCCAGTTAGGACTCCTCTGCAGTAATCTAGCTGAGAGGAATTATTTTTCTGTAAGAATGGAGAGAAGTAAATCTTTTGGAAAGAGTCTATGATGTTGTTTTTGCACCAAATGGCATATTACAGAAATCAATTAATCCAGTTAAATTGCAACAAAATGTGCAAACATGTTCTTATGACTCATCTGGATCATATCTTGTACTTTCCCTTTAATAAATGTCATTTATAAATAAATTAAAAGCACTTGAATTCAGGGATAATGTCCAAACACCCATCTAGTCTCTATTTTAAAGACTTTTAGATAGCGAAATTGAGAAATGTGCTTTGCAAAGTGTTCCACAACCCTGACTGCCAGGACTTGCTTTTGGAAATCTGAATAAAACTGAGCCTTTGGTTGGTGTGCATTATGTTGGCTCTGAAGGAATCACTATCATCTCAATAATTTAGCCTTATCATGAACATACTAAATGAAAATAGCCAATATAATCTTGTATTATTTAGCTCTTTCTTTTATACTGCCACTCCCTTCTCTATAGTGAACCATGTGTACAAAACAGCTGTAAAATAAAGGAATATATTTAAAATATACATGTCTATGAACTCCATTTTGAATGACTTCTCTATAACTAATAAGTTACATTGTTGGCCACTAAAAACATTTCCTCCACTAATCTGACACTGAAGTCTTACATTTTGCCATCAGAGAGGCTTCCAGTATCAAAATGCTAATTACTCTAGAGTGGGGTTTCTCAAACTTGACACTCCAATTGTCATTTCGGACCAGACAATTCTTTGTTGTAGGGAGTTAGTTGTCCTGTGCATTGTAGGATGTTTGGCAGCATTTCTGGCCTCTCCCCACTAAATGCCAGTGGCAACTGCCCCCTACTTTTCCAAAGTTATGATAATAAAAATGTCTCTAGACATTGTCAGATGACCCCCAAGGAGGCAAAACTGCCTCCAATTGAGCACCACAGCCCCAGAGACAAGACTATATTATTCTGCTTTCAGTCACAGACAAAATATTATTTGTTTTTCCATGTGACAAATGTAAGAATAAGACTCAATGGACAAGTCTGTCACCATCATTATTAAAAAAAAAATTTATCTTTGTTAAAAGAAAAAGCAATATATGTCCATTGCAGATAAAAGCAGAAATACAGGTAAAACTATCAGAAATTATTTACTCACTCTTTTTCCATGTTTCAGAAACAACCAGCATTATTATTTATGTATTAATCTTTTTGATCAAACTTCAAAATGAGATTATATTGTACATATTGCTTAGAAACTTGATTACTTTTAAAGTAATAATATATAAAATTTAGTTATCCATCTACAGCATAATTTTAAATAGAACAGCATTCTACTGTATGGCTTTACAATTAGTGAGTCATTAATTCATTTAATAAATATAGTAAACCTCTATGTGTCAGGCACTGTGCTAGGTGCTAGGGATAAAATATGAAGAAGATAAGTAGGCAAGAAACTGCCTAATGAAGTCTGAGAGACCAACAAAGAAAATAAATAAAGTAGGAGAGACTAGGCAATAGCCTAACACCCTCTAGGAAAACAGGCCTTGGCAGCCAGGTTAGACAAGACAAATGAGAATTGAAAAGTGAAGAGTAGCTAGTGCTGAAGACCAGCTGTTGTCCTATTGATCTATGTTTCTCTCCATTCAGTTATCATTATACTGCTTAATAAATGATGGAAGAATTTAAATTTTTATACAAACTTGAACATCTCCAATCATTCCTACCCCTGGTTTGGTAACCTTTCTGCTACTCTTCCTCCCTCTCTACTTCCCTAGATGTGCAGGCAAATGTTTGGTGTCTTGCATCTGTGTTCTTAACAGGTCTAGATATGCAGAGTGACCCTCAGACCCTAATGGAAGCACTCAATAGGTAAAAACTATGATTAAAAAGGTGTTTGAACTCAAACTGATACAGTGTTTTAGACTAAAGATTTTCTTGTTTGTTTTATGTGTTTCTTCTAAGTGTAATAACAGCCCTAATCTCTTCCTGATTAGTGTCGATATTCCTGCCAGAATGATAATTCCTCTTTTTGCCAGCTGATCCCTTGACAGAAGTAGCCTTGGAAGAAGGAGTTCAATAGGACTCTTGCTATTCCTTCTATAAACTTACAGAATCCAGAGCTGTAGGAATGGTAAGCAAAAGTTCTCTGACTGGGTCACTAGGAGTGATGAGAAACAGGTAATCAGGACCATTTCTGTGTCTATTTATTGGTTCCTGGACCCAAGTATTTTGCTAATTGAAGAAACAGAGCTATGTAATAGTCATTGATTTAGGATATATACTGTTCTTGGAAATGGCATCCCATCCTCATTGGGTATCATTTCTAAGCTGGCACTATAACTGGCAGTTCTGTCACTTCTTCAGGCCAGCAGGTCCAAGGTGGTACACTGTGATGGGACTAGTAGATCCCATTGTAATATGCCCATTGCTGCACTTTCTTTGCTTTAAAATAGGTCCCTTGATCTGTGTAATGTCTTGTGGTCAATGGATCAGGCTGTAAGCCTGCAGATAGTTGTGCTGACTGAGGACCTATAGGCAAAAAAAGACAAAACTCATACCGAGAATAGAAGTCAGTTTCCATCAAAATGGAAACTTCTATTCAACACTGTACTGTAGTTCCTAGCCAATGCAATATGAGAAAAAAAAGAAATAAAGGTATTCAAATTAGGATGGAAGAAATAAAACTATTTGCAGAAGACATGCTTATCTATGTAGAAAGTCCTAATGAATCCACAAAAAACCCTATGAGAACCAAGAAATGAATTTAGAAAGGCCATAGAATATATATATATATGTATATATATACACACACACATATATATAAACTTTCAGCTTATGACACTTACATAACAATGGGATCAAAATACATTTACAAATGAAATAAAAACAAAATATAATAAAATTAACAATTAACAGCATCATTTTTATGTGATGGGTTCTTTTTTTCTTTGCTTTATCATGAATATCAGACCACTATATCATCCTACATTGTTTTGAGATGAGCATGTCTACTACCCTGTTCCAAGTGATAACTCCAATTCTTCTTCCGCTCTATTTCAGCTACTTATACAGCTTTCTGCAATTTATTTGCATTTTAATTGACTTGAATACTTCATTTGTGTGTTGACTCCTGACTAGTAAGCACAAAAAAGTGATACAACTTGGACTCCATGCTATTATAATCACAACTACAAATATAAACTTCGGCACTGAAATGTTGTGGCAGTACCCAATTATATGTTATCCCCCAAATGATCCAGAATATATTAATTAATTTTAAAAGATTTTCATAAAAGTATTACAAAATCACACAGGGATCTTCCATAATAATGTAACCATGGATTATACAGAGGTTCATGGATCCCGCTTTTGAGAAACACTGTTAAATACCACTCATTTGGCAATAAACTCTTATAAAGTCTGGTAGTACCTCTTATATTGTGTGCTATACATTAGAGCTAGGAAGTTTTCAAGCTTTTATAGTACACTGAGAGTGTGCCCAGTGAGGGTTTATTTCTTATTTCCTAACACATAGAGGATATTCTTCTGATATTTATGGGTTAAAATATACCCAAATTCCTCTTCAGTGGACAGAATGCCTGTGACCTATATAAAATTCTAAGCTTCAAATTTCGTTTCCTCTGATTGTAAAAATGAGGACTTTCATATGTGTCATCTAGTTTAAGGAGATGCTCAAATTAATATTCCCTGAATACTAAGCATTAATGCTTTTATGTAATGCATGGGAATATGAGCTGTATCTCATTTGAACCTACCATAGCTCTCTGAAGAAGGTTATGCTGTTATCCCCACTTACAGTAATACTTAGGAAAAATAAAGCCCTGAGGCTTAGAGAGAGACAACAATTTGTCTAACATCACGTGACTATTAAGCAGCAGAGGGGGAGTTTGAACTCAGGCAGATTGGTTTTGAACCAGAGTACCAGACCCCCATGTTCCAATGCTCAGTGAATCCTGGAAGCTTCCTGGGTATCCTTGCTTCCTGAGTTCTGCAATTTGCCCACCAGCTGATTAAGTTGCTTGGAATGCCTGTTACATAAACATTAGTAAGGAAACCTCATCTTCGGTTCATGAAGATCCATAAGGAAATGATCTTAATTCTCAATGGGAGTTTAGTAAGTGTATTTGTACTCTGGAGTTTTATGCATCTATTTTTTTTAATATTTTGACTTGTGCAGCTGTGGCTTGCTAGGAGCATTAATGTACTTATGTAAGGATACTGACTTTTTATAGTAAAGAAAGAGATGATTCTAAATTTCTTTGATAATCAAAACTTAGCACTCCCCCTTAAAATACCCAAGAAAAGGAACTGCTTCTCCTCCATTTTCTGCATTAACTCAGATGGAACTGAAGGAAGTTCACAAGCCATCTGGACTTAATTAGTGCACTGTGTAGATATGCTGGTAGCAGCATTGCTGAGGGGAATTAGCTTTAATGGAAAGAACCTCAAATTTGGAGTCAGGAATTCTGGTTTCTCTCTGGCCTCTGTCACTAACTTCTCACTCTATGTTTTTCTTTTTTAAAAAAAAATTTTTATTTATTTATTTTTCCTGTGTTGGGTCTTCGTTGCGGTGCGCAGGCTTCTCATTGCGGTGGCTTGTCTTGTTGCGGAGCACGGGCTCTAGGCGCGTGGGCTCCAGTAGTTGTGGCACGCGGGCTCAGCAGTTGTGACTTGGGGGCTCTAGAGCGCAGGCTCAGTAGTTGTGGCGCACGGGTTTAGTTGCTCCATGGCATGCGGGATCTTCCCAGACCAAGGATTGAACCCGTGTCCCCTGCATTGGCAGGCGGATTCTTAACCACTGCGCCACCAGGGAAGTCCCTATGTTTTTCTTTTATCAAAAGAAAAGAATATCTCCTCTGGTATCTCACTGAGTTTTACTTTTACTTTGGAGATCAGATAATATTTAAAAAACCCAAATCACCTCCGAACGCAAAAGATTCTTTTATTATTATTATAGTACTGCGGAATTTAAGCCATGTTTGTGGTTATTGTTGTTCTTAACAACTTTTATCAATATAGGATAATTAAACCTTTTTGTCATTTGTTACTACTTGGTTGGACCAAAAATGGTGACCAGGACATTTTGAGGCTCTAATTTTGGAGTCTAGTATCTCTGTATAACCTCCCTGAGCCATAGCAGCACTCAATCATGCAAGTAGAGTTTGCCTTTATTTGCAGACTTCCTCTCCCCTTCCTATTT
This sequence comes from Lagenorhynchus albirostris, assembly GCF_949774975.1. Lineage (NCBI taxonomy): Eukaryota > Metazoa > Chordata > Mammalia > Artiodactyla > Delphinidae > Lagenorhynchus > Lagenorhynchus albirostris. Next base: position 12,370,459 of record NC_083110.1, read on the forward strand.
CCCTCAGGTTTCAGAAGTTGAAATATTCAGGCATGCACACAGGAAGTCAAAGAGTTATTACTGATTCCATATTGGGATGAGGATTCCAAAACAGTTCAAATGAGAGAAAAATAATCTGCAGATAGCATGTAATTAGTCAGCTGTGGCTGAGGGGAACCAGCTTCAATTAGGGGAATCTTGGATTAAATAATAGCAGTGTGCATTTAGCTGATTCTGGCCTTAGTTAGGAAACGTAGTGACTCTGCACAGAGTTTGCTCTTATAAAGATATTTGTAGCCTTCCTCATTTCATGACCAAATACTTGGAAATTTGGGACATGCAGTGTGTTTCTGAAAAACGGTCAACTGTTCGTTAGGCAGTTTGCAGTAGGAGGGGTGAAAAGATTCCGTATCTCCATTTATATTAGACTCTCAGTACCAGTCTTGCTCCTTTGGGAAGTCAGAGGAAGATAAATAGACAAAAAACAAACAAACAAACAAAAAGCAAACAAAAAACTAGCACATGAGCACTGAAAATCTAAAAGCATCAAGAATATTTTGTTTTTGCCAAAACGACTCTTCTAGGAGGCTTAGTCTGATTTAGTAGCAGAAAAACAGATTTTCATTAGTTTTCTTCCCCATCATCAAACTTTAATTTTTCTAATTTCTTTAAAAATATTTTAAAGTATTATTACAAAGGTGGTATGTGGTTTTAGTAGAAACATTTTATGTTTATTGCTAAACAGAAATGAAATAAGATGAAAAAAGCAATCAACTTGGACTAACCATGGGGTTTATCATCATTCTTGCTGACCTTACCTTACTGACCAGTGAAGATTAAATCAGGTAAGTGGGGACTTCCCTGGTGGGGCAGTGGATAAGATTCCACACTCCCAATGCAGGGGGCCTGGGTTCGATCCCTCATCAGGGAACTAGATCCCACATGCATGCCGCAACTAAGGAGCCCATGTGCCACAACTAAGGAGCCCAGGAGCTGCAACTAAGAAGCCAGCAAGCCGCGACTAAGGAGCCTACCTGCCACAACTAAGACTTGGTACAACCGAAAAAATAAATATTAAAAAAATAATAAATCAGATAAGTAATGTTAGTCCTTTAAAAGGGTCCAGTTGAATATAGAATAATAAGAGCTAACCCTCACTGAGAGCTTACCATGTGCCAGACATTGTTCTGACCACTGTGCAAGTATCCTTCTGACAACCCCAGATAGGTACTGTTATCCCTAACATAGAAATAACAAATGTCAAAGATGTTTAGTAATTCACCCAGGGTCACAAAACTAGTAAGGGACAGGACCTGAATTCAAACCCAGCAGTCTGACTCCAGAGCCCATACCCTAAACTAAGAGTCATCAAATTACATCCCAAAAGCCAAATCTGGCCCTGCCACTTGTTTTTGTCAATAAAGTTTTAGTGGAACACACAGACATCAATCATAATCTTAAAACTCAGAGATAAACTTTGCTGATTATCAGTAGGTATGTCCATGGTTTTCCAATTCTTTCCTTTTTTTTTAATGAGAAAGGGAAGAGATGATAGTGGCTAAGAGTAGGGCATTTGTTAAACTTATTTATTGCCAATTCCAGACAACTACCACTCAAAGAATTTATAAGAAAGACGTGTTCTACATTATCTCAAAGAGAACAGAATATAAATTCATTAAACCTTTTGCATCTATCTATTAGATAGGGCTAAACCCTCAGACAGACCTTGATAATGTTGTTTTTGATAAGCACAGCTAGCTATATTGTTGTATAGCTCACGACTCAATTTAAATACTGATTTATGCCTTAACACTAAGTAGGACTCTGAAAATGCTACTAAGTTTTAGACCCTGGTTTGGAAGTCAACAACTGTGTGATGTAAACATATCTTTTAAAATATATACTGAAGCCTGCGTGCCTAGAACCCCTGCTCTGCAACAAGAGAAGCCACCACAATGAGAAGCCCGCGCACCGCAACGTAGAGTAGCCCCTGCTTGCCGCAACTAGAGAAAGCCTGCGTGCAGCAATGAAGACCCAACACAGCCATAAATAAATAAATAAATAAATAAAATTTAAAAATAAATAAATAAAATAAAATATAAACACCAGTCATTCCTGAAAACAAAAGCAAAACTCTAAAGGCCAGCAATAAGTGAACATCAACATGTGTTTACTCTCTTCACGAACAGGGCTCCTTGCCAGTATATATGCATTGTTTAAAGCACATATCCCAGCTTATCCTATTCTATGGGGACTGTGACTCTTTTATTGCCTTTGAACTATAACACCATTATAAAATAACAGTTAATCTACAATAAGTTGATACAATTGTAGATACAATAAGCTGTAGATAACTGAAAGCAGTACAAAAGAATTTTTCTCTATAGATACGTAAATAAATTCTGTCCAGTGTAAGTTCAAAGACCTCCCTCCTCCACTATGGAGGCCAGTTGTGGCTGTTTCCATAGTGGAAATTTGCAAATTCATTTCAACATTCCTGATCTATAATAATAAGACACTTTTTTGAACTGGTTAAAACATGTTACCAGTTCTCTTATTTATTTAATGAGTTAGATAAAAATCTTTGACATGTGTTCATTGTATACGTGTTAAAAAAATTATCCCTTAACATGAGTTTAGGCTCTAGAGTCAGTCAGTCATAGATCCTAATCCTAGTTTAGCTATTACTAGCTGTGTAACATTAGGCAAAAAATTACCCGCCCTATTAATAATACCTGCCTCATTAAACTGTTGTGGGATTATGTGACATGTTACTTCTATTCTGAAACTTAAGATATATGTGGTGAATAAAATTTGTATTTTAAGGCAAAAGAATTTTTTTTAAAAAAATATAGTTGATTTACAATGTTAATTTCTGCTGTACAGCAGTGATTCAGTTATATATATATATATATATATATATATACACACACACACACACACACACACACACACATTCTTTTTCATATTCTTTTCCATTATGGTTTATCACAGAATATTGAATACTGTACTATAAATTAAGACCTTGTTGTTTATCCATTCTATATATAATATTGATAGTTTGCATCTGCTAATCCCAAACTTCCAACCCATCCCTCCCCCACACCCCTTGGCAACTACAAGTCTGTTCTCTATGTCTGTGAGTCTGTTTCTGTTTTACAGATAAGTTGATTTGTATAATATTTTAGTTTCCATGTATAAGTGATATATGGTATTTATCTTTGACTTACTTCACTTAGTATGATAATCTCTAGGTCCATCCGTGTTCCTGCAAATGTCATTGTTTCATTCTTTTTTATAGCTGAGTAGTATTCCATTATGTATACATATATACATATATATTATATATATATATATATATATATATATATATATATATATATATATATACCGCATCTTCTTTATCCATTCATCTGCTGATGGACATTTAGTTTGTTTCTATGTCTTGGCTATTGTGAATAGTGCTGCTATGAACACAGGGGTGCATGTATCTTTTTAAATTATAGTTTTGTCTGTATATATGTCCAGGAGTAGGATTTCTGGATCATATGGCAACTCTATTCTTAGTTTTTTGAGGAACCTCCATACTGTTTTCCATAGTGGCTGCACCAACATTCTAACCAATAGAGTAGGAGGGCTCCTTTTTCTCCACACCCTCTGCAGCATTTGTTATTTGTAGACTTTTTAATGATGGCCATTCCGACCAGTGTGAGGTAGTACTCCGTCGTAGTTTTTCTCTGCATTTCTCTGATAATTAACGATGTTAAGCACCTTGTCATGTAAGGCAAGATAAATTTAAACACAGATTTTTTTTCTCTGCCTGTTTGGGCCTCCTCCCTCCCCTGTAGTGTGCATTGTGCATCTGCATTATGCATTAACCAGACCTCCCCAGTGGCAGAAATACTTGCTCAACCAAAAAGATCCATTTTTCTTCTTTGGATGCCAATGATGTAACTCCCGAGAAGACAACACTCCTTTATCAATCCTGTAAGGGGTCCTGATGGCCCACCACTTGCCTTGTACGTGCAGATATCTTTGGTGAAATTTACGTACAGGTATAAAGATGCAGACATAGAGAATGGACTTGAGGACATGGGGAGGGTTCCCAGGGTAAGCTGGGACAAAGTGAGAAAGTGGCATGGACCTATATACACTACCAAATGTAAAACAGATAGCTAGTGGGAAGCAGCCGCACAGCACAGGGAGATCAGCTCAGTGCTTTGTGACCACCTAGAGGGGTGGGATAGGGAGGATGGGAGGGAGATGCAAGAGGGAGGAGATATGGGGATATATGTATATGTATAGCTGATTCACTTTGTTATAAATCAGAAACTAACATACCATTATAAAGCAATTATACTCCAATAAAGATGTTAAAAAAAAAAACTTACGTACTATGCCAACATATCATTTCCCTTAAAGATAGTGACTGGTATGGAACAGACTGGGTCAGACAACCTGGGAAATTCTGGACCCCACCTAATGGAAGTTCTTAGCTTAAATACTTACTTATGACCTTATTAATGTCACTAGCTATGTTACTTGTATTCTGCCTATTTTATAAGATTATTGTTCCTTGCGTTACCAAATATGTGACTGAGTCTCTCATAAAAATAATGATGACCAGGTGACTTGAAATGATTGAGCAAATATATAATTTGATAAGATCAATAACTGTAATAGTGTAACTCTAGATATGGGAAGAAGCAACAAGAGGGAACCATATCCTGGAACATAATAGACTAGTAAAACAGGGGGTCCAGAGGCTTTGGGCTACTGTTAACAGGGCCTAGTCCAGTAGTAGGACACTAAGTGGACTATCGATGAAACACTTGCTTGACCTGGGAACAAGCATTCCTAGCACCATGGAACACATCGGTCACAAAATGTCTCCCAAACCTTGGACAAAATGAAGGCAAAAAGGGAGGGGATTGTAAAATAAAGAATACTGCCCACCATTCAGTTCTATAAGAATCAAGTCATTAGCCACTGCAGTTGCTGACCTACAATACACCCTGACGGGAATTCAGGGTAAAGATCAGGATGAGTTACTTTGTGCTCTAGGGAAACTGGCACAACTAGCCCTCAAATAGCTAAATATTTTCAGGAGAAAATTTTACGAACCCAGTTTCTTGCATCTTCCCATACTTAGGAAAGTACTAAAACCATTAACTAAGATATCTGTTCCTCACGAACAGTAGTAACCTTCTATTAAGACGTGTGTTTGACTGCGTGTACCTTTTTACCAAAATTACATATATGCCTCCCTCTCCCCTTACCTCTTCAGAACAGTCTTCAGAGCTTTCTGAAGGACTGTCTCCCAGGTTATAATCTTCAGGTTGACTAGAATAGACTGATCTATTTCTTTCTTAGATTGACCATTAATTACTTTTACGTCGACACACTCAACAACAATTTAAAAAATGTTTTTTAAGTAATTAGCAGAGCCAGGGTATGAACTGCTTACTGTGTAACAGCAATAAAGTAGAAGACCCATTCTATCAGTATCCAGGAAGTACACTGAATGTGATTTCTATTTTTTTAAACCTCTAAAGTTCCTACTTTAAGGCTTATGACTCAACTACATAAATAGGTCAAAATGTTTTCCAAAACCATATAAATGAAACAGACTAATGACTTTCAAATTCCAGTTAGGGCATAGTTAATATGCAAAGGTTAATCAGTGAGTAATCTTTGCAGTCGCGTTTGTACAGGAAGACACCCATAAAAGTCAATTTCATGCATTTCCTCTCTCTAAGTTTTCCTGAAGTTCTTCCTCTAAATTTTCATCTAGTGAACATTAACTATGAGTTATTTTTCAGTGGACTAAGAACACAGGCTGTCCTCAAAAGATTAGTAATACTTATCCTTAATTCTAGCTCCAATCATGAATATAATTAATTCCTCCTACAATTATATTTTGCCTTTTATGTTTAGAAATATTGAAAAAAGCCTCTTTTTTTTGGAAACTGGAATAAATAATTAAATAATTCTTTAAGTGGTGAAGAGCCAGTTGACAAAACAGAACATATTACTGTGTGGTATTACATGTCATTTATGTAAACAGCCATTAATTCCAATTTGAGGTCCCTTTCAAAATCCTGCAGAGATTAAAATGATCTCTGGATTTTAGAAGATTTATTATCAATCTTCGTAACTTCTAGAACAAAATTATTCTACTCACCCCCCACTTCAACATTCCCCACCCATCTAGTCCCTGCTACACTTACTTACATACAAGCAGTATTTCCTAAATGAGAAATGTAAGAGTCTCTATAAGCTCTATGCAGAAGTAACTTCAGATTACTGTACACAACGTACCTCTTGGAGACTCACTAAACATTGGATTAGTGGAGATTCTGAGAAGGCCTACAACAAAGAAACCTATTTAACTTTGTCAAACTTACTACCTGAGACCTCTGAGACAGGCTGAGATATCTGAGTGTCTTGAGAGGTCAATGAGGTGTCAGAGAACTTTTAACATTGCCAAATAATCAGCAAATAAATAAGAGAAGCCTTTTCTTCCAGGTCAATATGAAAAAACTCAGACTGCTTTCCTCTCACCATTCACCATGTTTCTTTCTCTACCCAATTTTACAGAAGTTGTTCTTTTGAAAAAGGGCATGCAGCAGTGGCAGACTAGAATCACCTGAGGAACATTTAGAAAACACAAATGCTCAGATTTTATCTAAGACCAATTAAATTAGAATCTTTAGGGACTTCCCTGGTGGCGCAGTGGTCAAGAATCCACCTACCGATGCAGGGTCCCTGGGTTCGAGCCCTGGTCTGGGAAGATCCCACATACCACAGAGCAACAAAGCCTGTGCGCCACAGCTACTGAGCCTGCGCTCTAGAGCCCATGAGCCACAACTACTGAGCCTGTGTGCCACAACTACTGAAGCCCGCATGCCTAGAACCTGTGCCCTGCAACAAGAGAAGCTACCGCAATGAAGCCCACGCACCACAATGAAGAGTAGCCCCCGCACGTCACAACTAGAGAAAGCCTGTGTGCAACAAGGAAGACCCAAGACAGCCAAAAATAAAATAAATATTTAAAAAAATAGAACTTCATTAAAAAAAAAAATTAGAGACCAGAGGGCAGACAACAGAAGCAAGAACTACAATCCTTCAGCCTGTGGAACAAAAACCACATTCACAGAAAGATAGACAAGATGAAAAGGCAGAGGGCTATGTACCAAATGAAGGAACAAGATAAAACCCCAGAAAAACAACTAAATGAAGTGGAGATAGGCAACCTTCCAGAAAAAGAATTCAGAATAATGATAGTAAAGATGATCCAGGACTACAGTAAAAGAATGGAAGCAAAGATCCAGAAGATGCAAGAAATGTTTAACAAAGACCTAGAAGAATTAAAGAATAAACAAACAGAGATGAACAATACACAACTTAAATGAAAAATACACTAAAAGGAATCAACAGCAGAATAACTGAGACAGAAGAACGGATAAGTGACCTGCAAGACAGAATGGTGGAATTCACTGCTGCAGAACAGAATAAAGAAAAAAGAATGAAAAGAAATGAAGACAGCCTAAGAGACCTCTGGGACAACATTAAATGCAACAACATTCTCATTACAGGGGTCCCAGAAGGAGAAGAGAGAGAGAAAGGACCAGAGAAAATATTTGAAGAGATTATAGTCGAAAACTTCCCTAACATGGGAAAGGAAATAGCCACCCAAGTCCATGAAGTGCAGTGAGTCCCATACAGGATAAATCCAAGGAGAAACATGCCGAGACACACAGTAATCAAATTAGCAAAAATTAAAGACAAAGAAAAATTATTGAAAGCAGCAAGGGAAAAACGACAAATAACATACAAGGGAACTCCTATAAGGTTAACAGCTGATTTCTCAGCAGAAACTCTACAAGCCAGAAGGCAGTGGCATGATATACTTAAAGTGATGAAAGGGAAGAAACTATAACCAAGATTACTCTACCCGGCAAGGATCCCATTCAGATTCGATGGAGAAATCAAAAGCTTTGCAGACAATCAAATGCTAAGAGAATTCAGCACCACCAAACCAGCTCTACAACAAATGCTAAAGGAACTTCTCTAAGTGGCAAACACAAGAGAAGAAAAGGACGCACAAAAACAAACCCCAAACAATTAAGAAAATGGTCATAGGAACATACATATCGATGATTACCTTAAACATGAAGGGATTAAATGCTCCAACCAAAAAACACAGGCTCCCTGAATGGATACAAAAACAAGACCCATAAATATTCTGTCTACAAGAGACCCACTTCAGACCTAGGGACACATACAGACTGAAAGTGAGGGGATGGAAAAAGATATTCCATGCAAATAGAAATCAAAAGAAAGCTGGAGTAGCAATACTCATATCAGATAAAACAGACTTTAAAACAAAGAATGTTACAGAAGACAAGGAAGGACACTACATAATGATCAAGGGATCAATCCAAGAAGAAGATATAACAATTATAAATATATATGCACCCAATATAGGAGCACCTCAATACATAAGGCAACTGCTAACAGCTATAAAAGAGGAAATCGACAGTAACACAATAATAGTGGGGGACTTTAACACCTCACTTACACCAATGGCCAGATCATCCAAAATGAAAATAAATCAGGAAACAGAAGCTTTAAATGACACAACAGACCAGATAGATTTAACTGATATTTATAGGACATTCCAACCAAAACCAGCAGATTACACTTTCTTATCAAGTGCGCACAGAACATTCTCCAGGATAGATCACATCTTGGGTCACAAATCAAGCCTCAGTAAATTTAAGAAAATTGAAATCATATCAAGCATCTTTTCTGACCACAACACTATGAGATTAGAAATGAATTACAGGGAAAAAAACATAAAAAACACGAACACATGGAGGTTAAACAATATGTTACTAAATAACCAAGAGATCACTGAAGAAATCAAAGAGGAAATTAAAAAATACCTAAAGACAAATGACAATGAAAACACGACGATCCAAAACCTATGGGATGCAGCAAAAGCAGTTCTAAGAGGGAACTTTCTAGCTATACAAGCCTACCTCAAGAAACAAGAAACATCTCAAATAAACAATCTACCCTTACACCTAAAGGAACTAGAGAAAGAAGAACAAACAAAACCAAAAGTTAGCAGAAGGAAAGAAATCATAAAGATCAGAGTAGAAATAAATGAAATAGAAACAAAGAAAACAATAGCAAAGATCAATAAAACTAAAAGATCAAAGATCAATAAAATTAAAACCTGTTTCTTTGAGAAGATAAACAATTTAGTAAACCATTAGCCACACTTATCAAGAAAAAGAGGGAGAGGACTCGAATCAATAAAACTAGAAATGAAAAAGGAGAAGTTACAACAGACACTGCAGAAATACAAAGCATCCTAAGAGACTACTACAAGCAACTCTATGCCAATAAAATGGACAACCTGGAAGAAATGGACAAATTCTTAGAAAGGTATAACCTTCCAAGACTGAACAAGGAAGAAACAGAAAATATGAACAGAGCAATCACAAGTAATGAAATTGAAACAGTGATTAAAAATCTTCCAACAAACAAAAGTCCAGTACCAGATGGCTTCACAGGTGAATTCTATCGAACATTTAGAGAAGAGCTAACATCCTTCTCAAACTCTTCCAAAAAATTGCAGAGGAAGGAACACTCCCAACACTCATTCTATGAGGCCACCATCACCCTGATACCAAAACCAGACAAAGACACTACAAAAAAGAAAATTACAGACCAATATCACTAATGAATATAGATGCAAAAATTCTCAACAAAATACTAGCAAACAGAATCCAGCAACACATTAAAAGGATCATACACCATGATCAAGTGGGATTTATCCCAGGTATGCAAGGATTCTTCAATATACGCAAATCAATCAATGTGATACACCATATTAACAAATTGAAGAGTAAAAACCATATGATCATCTCAGTAGATGCAGAAAAAGCTTCTGACAAAATTCCACACCCATTTATGATAAAAACTCTCCAGAAAGGGGGCATAGAGGGAACCTACCTCGACATAATAAAGGCCATATACAACAAACCCACAGGAAACATCATTCTCCATGGTAAAAAGCTGAAAGCATTTCCTCTAAGATCAGGAACAAGAGAAGGATGTCCACTCTCACCACTATTATTCAACATACTTTTGGAAGTCCTAGCTATGGCAATCAGAGAAGAAAAAGAAATAAAAGGAATACAAATTGGAAAAGAAGAAGTAAAACTGTCACTGTTTGCAGAAGAAATGATACTATACATAGAGAATCCTAAAAATGCCACCAGAAAACTACTAGAGATAATTAATGAATTTGGTAAAGTTGCAGGGTACAAAATTAATGCACAGAACTCTCTTGCATTCCTATATCCTACTGATGAAAAATTTGAAAGAGAAATTAAGGAAACACTCCCATTTACCATTGCAACAAAAAGAATAAAATACCTAGGAATAAACCTACCTACAGAGACAAAAGACCTGTATGCAGAAAACTATAACACACTGATGAAAGAAATTAAAGATGATACCAACAGATGGAGAGATATACCATGTTCTTGGATTGGAAGAATCAACATTGTGAAAATGACTATACTATCCAAAACAAGCTACAGAGTCAATGCAGTCCCTATCAAATTACCAATGGCATTTTTTACAGAACTAGAACAAAAAATCTTAAAATTTTTATGGAGACAGAAAAGACCCCGAATAGCCAAAGCAGTATTGAGGGAAAAAAACGGAGCGGGAGGAATCAGACTCCCTGACTTCAGACTATACTGCAAAGCTACAGTAATCAAGACAATATGGTACTGGCACAAAAACAGAAACATAGATCAATGGAACAAGATAGAATGCCCAGAGATAAACCCATGCACCTATGGTCAACTAATCTATGACAAAGGAGGCAAGGATATACAATGGAGAAAAGACAGTCCCTTCCAGAAGTGGTGCTGGGAAAAATGGACAGGTACATGTAAAAGAATGAAATTAGAACACTCCCTAACACCATACACAAAAATAAACTCAAAATGGATTCGAGACCTAAATGTAAGACCAGACACTATAAAACTCTTAGAGGAAAACATAGGAAGAACACTCTTTGACATAAATCACATCAAGATTTTTTTTGATCCACCTCCTAGAGTAACAGAAATAAAAGCAAAAGTAAACAAATGGGACCTAATGAAACTTCAAAGCTGTTGCACAGCAGAGGAAACCATAAACAAGACGAAAAGACAACCCTCAGAATGGGAGAATATTTGCAAACGAATCAACGGACAAAGGATTAATCTCCAAAATTATAAGCAGCTCATGCAGCTCAATATTAAAGAAACAAACAACCTAATCCAAAAATGGGCAGAAGACCTAAATAGATATTTCTCCAAAGAAGACATACAGATGGCCAAGAAGCACATGAAAAGCTGCTCAACATCACTAATTATTAGAGAAATGCAAATCAAAACTACAATGACGTATCACCTCACACCAGTTAGAATGGGCATCATGAGAAAATCTACAAACAACAAATGCTGGAGAGGGTGTGGAGAAAAGGGAACCCTCTTGCACTACTGGTGGGAATGTAAATTGGTACAGCCACTATGGAGAACAGTATGGAGGTTCCTTAAAAAACTAAAAATAGAACTACCATATGATCCATCAATCCCACTACTGGGCATACACCCAGATAACACCATAATTCAAAAAGACGCATGCACCCGAATGTTCATTGCAGCACTATTTACAATAGCCAGGTCATGGAAGCAACCTAAATTCCCATCCACAGATGAATGGACAAAGAAGGTGTGGTATATATATATAATAGAATATTACTCAGCCATAAAAATGAAAATTGGGTCATTTGTTGAGACGTGGATGGATGTAGAGACTGTCATACAGAGTGAAGTAAGTCAGAAAAAGAAAAAAAAATCGTATATTAACGCATATATGTGGAACCTAGAAAAGTGGTACAGATGAACTGGTTTTCAGGGTAGAAGTTGAGACACATATGTACAGAAGAAACGTATGGACACCAAGGGGGGAAAGCCAAGGGGGGGTGGAGATGGCGGTGTGATGAATTGGGTGATTGGGACTGACATGTATACACTGATGTGTATAAAATTGATGACTAATAAGAACCTGCTGTATAAAAAGTAAAATAAAATTCAAAAATTAAAAAGAAACCAATAAACAAAAGAAAAAACAAACAAAAAATATTAGAATCTTTAGACATGGGGTTGGACATTGGTATTTTACGTAATGTCCTCAGGTGAAAGTAATGTGTGGGTAGATTTTTGGCAATCACTAACTACAAGGAGATGCTCCTTTGACTAAGAATAAACAGGCAGTGAATAAACTTTCATTGCAGGGCATTGTTCTAGGTACCCCAGAGGATACAAAAAACAACCAAAACTTGTCTCTGTATTCAAGGAGCTTTCAGCTACTTGTAGGAGAAAACTTCCACTGGGAAAAAAAAAAAATAGCCAAAGGGTACAAGTGGTGGGTGTATGTGTGGGTAGAAACTAAATGCTGCAGACATTTAGAGGTGAGAAGTCAATGGAAGTTGGAATAGCCAAAGGTCTCATGGCAGAGGAGGGAGGTCACTGAAGATTTAGAGGGATATGAAGTCAAGAAATGCCATCCTTGACTTTTTCACATCAACTTTGGGACATATTTTCAGGAGTATGGGGGGCTTCTTGAAACTCTCATATGTTTGTGGCCTAAATTTTTAAGACACCACAAAACCTTTGTAAATATAATTTATTTCTGTAAAATTTCAATTCTCAGAACAGCTCTTGAATGCAATGCTACTGTTATTCTCTGTTTAAGAAACTGACACTTAGAAGTAAGTGATAGCTTTAAGGAAGTGTGGTATATAGGCAGGTGCATATTAGACTTGAGGGAACAAGCATGTAACCTCTGAGGATCTTATTTTCAGGCAACTTGCCAATGTTTCTCAGAAAAGTCAGTGTTCCTTTTGCCTTTTTGGTCTCTTCCTAGGTCACATAGGAAGGACAAACTTTCCCATAAGCAGCTGGGCAAACCTCTAATGGCCTGATCCTCTGTCTAGCAGCTTACAGCCTCCTTCTCTGTATGTGGAATTGAAATTAGTCCTTAACTGTTCTCTCAGTAAGAACAAGTAATTTCATTTCTACTCATTTCGACACAGTTTCTTTGCTATTGGACCTAAGGGTTTTATACAGAAAAGAAAAAGCCAATATTAATGTACATTTTGTCTCCTTTCAAGAGTATCCTTTTTTACACATGGAGTTTAAGATACCTAGACTTTCATTTCTGAGAATCACACCTTTGTAACACTTTTGTCAAAAGAAACTCATTAACTTTTCCTAATGGAAATGTTAGAGGCATCACATGCTTATTTGAAGTTTTATTCTAACAGGGTTGGCTTAAGATCCTTTTTTGGGGGGGTCTGACTGAACACTGACCCCAATTACTGGCATTTTTTGTGCCTCAGTGCTGCTGTTTCAGAATAAAAACCAATAACTCAACCCTACAGAGAAGCTTTATAAACTTCCCTAGTGAGTCTATAGCTCATTTCTCTTTTTTTCATGGTCACTGAATTAATTTTTCCTTGTTGCTTGGCATTCAATTATAGTGCATTGCCAGAATCAGATGACAACCTGCTATCAGAGAAACTGTAGAACTTGAAGGGAAAATACAGATTTTTAAGCCTTCTCCATGGATAACATCCCAGCCCTTGGCTTTCTATTCTGGAAAGCTTGTCACAATTTTAGGTTGCTCTATCAGGTAGTTTTGATCTTGACTTTTTTGAGAACATATCAGTTGCCACTATTAAGAGTAAAGTGTATATTGGTTTAATTTTCTATTTGGGGGTATCTCTAAATTATAAATGGAGTAATTGTTTTTTCGGGGGTCCTTTGGAGTTGATCTTTAAATCAGGCTATTAAAAATGAGTTAGACTCCACCAAAAGAAAAAAGTAAAACAACAACAACAACAAAAATTGGGTAGCCACTATGGAAAACAGTATGGAGGTTTCTCAAAAAGCTAAAAATAGAACTACCATATGACCCAGCAATCCTTCTCCTGAGTATATATCCAAAAAAAAACCCAAAACACTAACTTGAAAAGATACATGAGCCCCAATGTTCATAGTAGCATTATTTACAATTGTCAAGATATGGAAACAACCTAAGTATCCATCAACAGATAAGTGGATAAAGAAGATGTGATGTGTGTGTGTGTGTGTGTGTGTGTGTGTGTGTGTGTGTGTACACACACATACACAATGGAATACTACTCAGCCATTAAAAAGAACGAAATTCTGCCATTTGCAGCAACAATGGATGAACTTGGAGGGCATTATGCTAAGTGAAATAAGAGAAAGAAAAATACTGTATGATATCACTTATATGTGGAATCTAAAAAATACAACAAGCTAGTGAATATAACAAAAAAGCAGCAGACTCACAGATATAGAGAACAAACTAGTGGTTACCAGTGGGGAAGGTGAGGTAGGGCAATACAGGGGTGGGAGAGTGGGAGGAATAAACTATTGGGGGAATAAACTATTGGAGGAATAAACTATAAGATAGACTCAAGGATGTATTGTATAAAACGGGAAACATGCCAATATTTTGAAATAACTGTAAATGCAAAGTAAATCTCAAAATTGTATAAAAAATAAAAAATTTTTAATTAAAAAAATGAGTTAGTCTCCTCCACCAAAAGAAAAAGGTAAAACAAAAACGGAGACATGTACCCTGGTTACAGGATTCAATCCAGCGGAATGACAAAGGATAAGAGCTGTGAAGCTTCCCTTTCAGGAAACCAGTTCAAATTGAAACAGGAGGCCCAAATTGACTCTAGAAGGAAAGTCTAGAAAAAAATGGAAATAAAGTAGGTTATTTGTGACAGCTTGCATTTGTGAACAATTCTATTGAAATGCTGGCTGCTAGAGGATGTAAAAAGACTTTAAGTACAAACACAAAGAAAACCAAGTGAATTCTTTTAAAAGAGGCAATAAATAACTCCAGGAAAAGCAAAAATTATGTTCAGAGAAAGAAAATAATATCATGATTTGGCACAGCAGTGAATTATATTTATATAATTACATTAACATAAAGTTAATTCTTAAAAACATGGACATAAATACCATAAGAAACAGATAAGATACTTGAAAGCAGTTGCCTTTGGAAAATGGGGTTCATGTTGCTAGGGCTGGAGGAGCAGCTGTTTGTTTGTTTTGTTTTAGTGTAAGCTGCTAACACTATTTGACTTTTAAAACTCTGTACCTCTATGATTTTGATTTAAAAATTAAACATTTAAAATACAAGTTTGTATTTCTAGCCCTTTTAGCATAAGTACAAGTTTGGCATGTTTTCCTCAATGTTTGTGGAGCAGTGCTGAAGGAGGGGATTGGCTTTTTAAGCATATGGCCTAGCAAGACTTTGGTGGGATTGGTAGGATGGAGGAAGAGCCTTAGGACTGGGGTTCTGTCTGGAAGAGCCCTGGTCAAATTTTGTTAATAACCTCTGTTGGCACTGATCCAGCCCTGATGTATAAGGAGAGAGGATTTCATCAACCTCAGAGGGCTGAGTTCTGTGTGTTCCTCTGGGCTGCTGAGCTTTTCCTTGCCATTATTAGCTATTGGCCCAAACATAATTCTCATTATGAAAAATGTTCTTCCAGGCCGCCTGGGTGTGCAACGGGCTTGTGTTTAACTCTTGGATGTGTCAAAGCACCTTGCTGGATCTAAGGTCTTTGGATGAATATGGATACAAGAGGTTGAGGAACTAGAACGCATTTTGAATAAAAATGGACAAGGATTTATCTTGAACACCTGTCTGTGAGCAGACATGCTCTATACCTTCTTATTCATCCTTAAAGCAATTTTTCTCAGTTTGCAAAATGGCACCCAAGGCATGGTGATAAGTTTGGGTTAGTAATGACATTTTTTTCACTTGAATAAGTTTCAAAATCTTATATCAGCTGGCTTTTGTAGCATGGCTAATTATATGCATGCATTAATGTTCTGTCATGCCTAGTCACTCAAACACAGCAAAAATGCTTCTGGGACTAGAAACTGGTCATTTGAGTTGAGGTATGTGATTTTTTAACGATCTGAAACAGTGGAGTTGTTTACACTCAGGTTAAGAATTAAAGGAGAAACACATTCTAGTTTAGGCTCAGATTAAGAAGGAACATGATATGTGTTTGGGGAAAGAGATGAACATTAGTTAAATGTCTACAATGTACCAGGCACTTTACATATATTGTTTCATTAATCCCCGCAAAACCCCTGAATTATTCTTAAAGTCAAGATCCAGAAAGGTCATGTGACTTTTCTAAGGACTTCTAGCTAGTAAGCTGTGGAGCTCGAATTTTAAACAAAGTTTGGCTAGAAACCAAAAAAGAAAGAGGTTGAACAATTTTTACCAACATAAGTCCACTTGCAACAAAATCACTTGTAAAACCTGTTAAAGAGTGGAATTGTAGGGCTCCATTCCCAACCTACTAAATCAGAATTTCTGGGAGAAAGGCCAGGGAATACCCGGTGACTTTTATGTACCCCAGAGTTTGAGAACCATTATATGGTAATTGTAAACTGTGCTCCAATTATTGCAGAATACATGGTATTACCCTTCAATTAAACTTCCTTCAAGATTAGCCTTGTTTTATCACTTCTATTTCTCATTCTCCATGTATACAGTCACAATTTTGGGGAACTACATACAGAAAATATCAGAAGATCACACTTTAGACTCAAATGGGGTCAAAAAGAATTAGCATTTTCTCCTTAGACTAAGTTTATGGGGTAGTCATACAAAACAACAATGGAGTGGGAAGAATAAGAGCTGAGGAATTTTCTGTGCGTGCATTCAGGGTAAGAACCATGACTGTGCTGCATCTGTTTACTGTGGCCTCTTAACTACTAATACTTGTTTTAACATACAAGCATAGATTTTCTCCATCCATTCTGATGGATCAGTGGCTGTGTGCTAGTCCTATTTTATTCTTTCTTTCTCTTTCTTCTGTGCTTATGCATAGGTTATTCCTTGAATAGCTTAGAATTTGAGAAGACTGAATGAATGTTTCCAGAACACCTGGAAAGGTTATTACCAGAAATTTAATAAAAACCTAAATACAGACAGAAATCAAGTGCAAGGCAAAATTAAGAAAACATAAGAAAGGGGGTGAAAACAATGAGAGAGTTTGTACTGGGCCATTTTTTCCATAAACCCAAATAAAAGGGCCATGCCCTAAATATAACAGAGCAGAAACGACAGGATGAAAAGAGATGAGGGCAGTGTATTCTTTTTCCTACTGTGTCCCTTTCCAAAAAGGGAAACTTGTTAATGTAGAAAGACTGGAGGTTTAGATTTTGGTACCAGTTTGGGTTTCCTTTTCTAATAATTCAGTGTATTTTAAAATAGGAGAGTGTAAGGTTACCAGTTCAATCTGGGATATTCATTCTGAATTTAACAAATATTTATTGCATGGCTTCTATATTAAAGTCCTCTGAGTTTTGAAATACTGAACTCCTACTCAGGGAATCAGGGCACACCAGTTCTAATCTCAATTAGTTGTATGACTTCAAAATGGTCACTCATTTCCTCTGACCCTCAATCACTTTCTCTGTGAAAGTAAAGCAGATAGTACTGAGGCTCTTTCAAGCTCTGTGAGTCTGTGTCTGCATTTACAATTGTGCCACAAGGAGAGTCTGAATATTTTCTTTGGTGGATTAGGAGATTCTGAGTGAGGTTGTCAGAAGTTTGTTTACACTGATGAAAAATTATAATTGTACCAGAAGATACTTAAAGCCAAGTTGATAGTGATTATTTTAGATAATATGTTCAGTTAATAGGAGTCCAATCAAGGCTCCTAGTCAGCATCTGTCTGTTTCTGAGACAGTTATCAAGTTAGTTGTTCTGCTGATAAAATAAAATGCTAATGTTTAATGTGTAAAGTGGATAGGAGAAAGTGGTAAAATATTTGCATCCTGATCACCCTGAGGTGAAACCTTCTGTGCATACTATTATATTCCAGTTGTTTCTGAACAGCTTTTTTGAGGTATTTATTGATGTACAGAGAGTTTTATTGATGTACCATAACCTGCACATATTTAAAAGTGTACAATCTTATAAGTTTTGACATATGACATATGTCCACATGTTAAATATGACCTATGAATCCATCACTACACTAAAGATACTGAACACGTAAGCACTCTCAAAAGACCCCTTTTGCCCCTTTGTCATCTCTCCCACCCTTCCCCACAACACCCCGTCCTGCTCACCCACCTGGCAGCCAGTGATCTGCTTTCTGTCACTATACATTAGTTTGCATTTACTAGAAATTTATGTAAATAGAATTACATAGTAGTTTGTATTCTTTTTTTGTCTGGTGTCTTAAGCTGAGCACTTATTTCGAGATTCATCCATACTGTTACATGCATCAAGAATTCATTCCTTTTACTGGTAAATAGTATTTCATTGTATGGATATAATATATTTTGTTTTTCTATTGACCTATTGATGGACATTTGGGTTGATGACAGTTTGGGGTTGTTACAAATACAGCTGTTATGGACATCTGTATGCAAGTCTTTATATGGACATATACTTTCATTTCTCTTGGATAAATAAACACCAAGGAGTGAAATGGCTGGGTCATATGGCAGGTATATGTTTAACTTTATAAAGAACTTCCAAGCTGTTTTCCAAAGGGACTGTTGCATTTAACATTTCCACCAGCAATGTGTGATCCATTTATCATTAAGAAACGATAGTGTGAGTATGGCATATCTTTTTCCATACTTCTTTTTACTTTTAACTTATTTGTGTCTTTATATTTCAGGTAGGCGTTTGGTATGCATCACATACTTGGGTCTCAAATTTTTATTCAATATGATAATCTCTGCCTTTTGAGGTATTTAGATTATTTATACATCATGTACATCGTTAATATGGCAAGATTTAAATCAACCTCCTATTTAATTTCTCTTTGTCCTTTATGCTTTTTGTTCCCCTTTTCCTCTTTTTCTGCCTTCTTTTGGATAAGCTGGGTATTTTCTATGATTCCATTTTATCTCCTTTGTTAGCTTTTTTTGCTAACAATTCTTATTATTTGTTCTGTTATTTTAAGGGATTCTTTAGGATTTATAGTATACATGTTTAACTTACCACATTTATCTTCAAGTGATAATATATCATTTCAAATGATTTTATAAGGACCTCATAACAGTTTACTTCCATTTCCTCCCTATTAGTCTGTGTGCTATTACAGTCCTACGTTTTACTTCTATGTATCTTATAAATCCCACATCCCACTGTTATTATTTTTACTTATGCAATTATCTTGTAAAGATATTTAAATAATAAAATACAAACCTTTATTGCCTTTGTGTAGATCCAAATTTCCAGTTGGTATCATTTTTCTTTGACCTGAAGGGCTTCTTAAAACATTTCTTGTAGTACAAGATTACTGCTTATATTCAATTATTTCAGTTTTTGGATATTGGAAAAAGCCTTTATGTAACATTTATTTTTGGAAAGATATTTTCACTGGGTATGGAATTCAAGATGGACAGAGTTCTTTTGCTCTTTCAGAAATTTAAAAATCGTGCTTTGCTGTGTTTCCACTGGCATTGTTTTTGACAAGAAAGCTTCTATCATCCTTATCTGCATTCCTCTGTATATAATGTAACACTTTTCTCTGGCTGCTTATAAAATTTTCTCATTACCATCAGTTCTTGGGCAATTTGGTTATGATGAACCTTGGGGTAGTATTCTATTTCTTATTCTTGGGGTTTTTGAACTTTGTGAAGGTCTATAGTTTTCATAAATTTGAAAATTTTTTGTTCA
Source organism: Lagenorhynchus albirostris (assembly GCF_949774975.1). Classification (NCBI taxonomy): domain Eukaryota; kingdom Metazoa; phylum Chordata; class Mammalia; order Artiodactyla; family Delphinidae; genus Lagenorhynchus; species Lagenorhynchus albirostris. The sequence continues at coordinate 12,390,289 of NC_083110.1, forward strand.
CCATTCCTTTATCTTTTTCTGGTTCCTACCTTCCTATGAATTCCAATTATGCATATATTAAGTCACTTGAAGTTGTACCACAGTTTACTGATTTTTACTGTCTTTGTAATTTTTTAGTCTTTTTTTCCTCTCTGTTTCATTTTGGATATCTATTGCTATGTCTTCAAGTTCATTAAACTTCCACACTGTTTAATCTGTAATAACCCCATTAATGTTTTTTTCATCTAGGTTTTACTTCTAGGATTTTTCTGGTTTTTTTGTCTCTAGAAGTTCGATATGAGTCTTTTTTTATATCTTCATCCTCTATTTAGAATGTTTAATTTTTCCTCTGGCTTTTTGAACATATGAAATATAGTATAATGATTTTCCAATGTCCTTGTCAGTTAATTTTAACATCTCTGTCAGTTCTGGATCAGTTTTGGCTGATTAGTTTTTCTCCTTATTATAGGTTTTCCTGTTTCTTTTCATGCCTGGCAATTTTTGATTGGATGCAAGATACTGTGTTTCACCTTGTTGGATGCTGGATATTTTTGTATTCCTATAACTATTTTGGGTTTTTTTTCTGGGACACAGTTAAGTAATATGGAAATCGTTTGATCCTTTCTGCCACTGATTACAAGATTTATCAGGCAAGACCTGAGCAGTGTTTTGCCTAGGTCTAATTATTTTCCACTACTGAAGCAAGACTATTCTCAGTATTCTATCCAATGGTTCATGAATTATGAGTTGTTCCTCTCCGGTAGGGGATGGATCTAGTCCTATTCCCTAGTTTATCCTGCTGGTCCTGGCCCCATTTTGGGATCTGAGTGCTGTTGTCTCTAATCTTTTTGAGTATTTCTTTTCTTAGACTCAAAACAGTTTCTGCACATGTATGCCCTGGTAATTATTTGGCTGAATAATTGAGGAAGACCCTCTGCCAATCTAGAGAGAACTCTCTCTTTGCAGACCTCTCCTCTCCAGTATTCTGCCTTCCAAATGTAAGTGCCTTGGTTTCTCTAGATTCTCAGTTCCATCTCAACTCCAGAGTTTTGCAGCCTCTGCCTGTGTTTCTCCTCAGTGTGCAATGGTCCAGAAACTCTCTCAAAGCAACAAATGTTGGCAATCCTAGGGTTCCCTCATTTGTTTTCCATCTCTCTGAGATCACTATCTTTCATTGCCTGATATACAATAACTTGAAAATCATTTCTTAACTTACTCTGATTTTTTTTTTGTTATTTCAGGCAAGGGCATAAATTCAATTCTTATTACTACTTCTTAGCCAGAACCAAAAAGAGCAACCTGACTATACTAAATAGAAGAGAGGGTAGGAGCACAGAAATCACTTAGGAAAAAAATTTTACAGCATTTTGGAGAAAGAAATAACCCTAATTAATGTAAATGAGCAAATGTTTGTTTAAATATATAAGTGAAATAGGAAAGACTTTGAAAATCCACCTTGCAGAAAAGTTCAAGAGTAGCTTCTAGAAATATATAATTTACAAGCATGCCAATATCATTATTTTTATATATTCTCAATGCAAAATAGAAGAGGGAAAATATCAACCCAGTCAAAACACGTGCATATCAACCCAAAAAAGAGTAAAATATTTTATGATTGCAGTCATAAAGCTCTGTGTGGTTTTAAAACATGTGACTATTTCCCCTGCCCCAACGTGGCTGTGCGGATCCATTTACTATGCACTGGGTAACTGCATCTAAGGGCACTGTAGATGGCAATGAGGTTTTTGTTCTTTTGTTTTTTTTTAACATCTTTATTGGAGTATAATTGCTTTACAATGTTGTGTTACTTTCTGCCGTATAACAAAGTGAATCAGCTATACAGTGCTTCCCACTAGCTATCTATTTTACATTTGGTAGTGTATATATGTCCATGCCACTCTCTCACTTCGTCCCACCTTACTCTTTCCCCTCCCGGCGTCCTCAAGTCCATTCTCTACGTCTGCATCTTTATTCCTGTCCTGCCCCTAGGTTCTTCAGAACCAATTTTTTTTTTTAGATTCTGTATATATGTGTTAGCACACAGTATTCGTTTTTCTCTTTCTGACTTAATTCACTCTGTATGACAGACTCTAGGTCTATCCACCTCACTAAAAATAACTCAAATTTCGTTTTGTTTCTTTTTATGGCTGAGTAACATTCCATTGTATTTATGTGCCACATCTTCTGTATCCATTCATCTGTCGATGGATACTTAGGTTGCTTCCATGTCCTGGTTACTGTAAATAGTGCTGCAATGAATATTGTGGTACATGACTCTTTTTGAATTACTTACTGTTTTCTCAGGGTATATACCCAGTAGTGGTAATGCTGGGTCGTATGGTAGCTCTACTTTTAGTTTTTTAAGGAACCTCCATACTGTTCTCCATAGTGGCTATACCAATTTACATTCCCATCAATAGTGCAAGAGGGTTCCCTTTTCTCCACACCCTCTCCTCCATTTATTGTTTATAGATTTTTTTTTTTTTTTGGTGGTACGCAGGCCTCTCACTGTTGTGGCCTCTTCTGTTGTGGAGCACAGGCTCCGGACGCGCAGGCTCAGCGGCCATCGCTCACGGGCCTAGCCGCTTCCCGGTCCGGGGCACGAACCCGTGTCCCCTGCATCGGCAGGTGGACTCTCAACCACTGCGCCACCAGGGAAGCCCTGTAGATTTTTTGATGATGGCCATTCTGACCGGTGTGAGGTGATACCTCATTGTAGTTCTGATTTGCATTTCTCTAATGATTTGTGATGTTGAGCATCCTTTCATGTGTTTGTTGGCAATCTGTATATCTTCTCTGGAGAAATGTCTGTTTAGGTCTTCTGCCCATTTTTGGATTGGGTTGTTTGTTTTTTTTTGATATTGAGCTGCATGAGCTGCTTGTATATTTTGGAGATTAATCCTCTGGCAGTTGCAAATTTTTTCTCTCATTATGAAGGGTTGTCTTTTGGTCTTGTTTATGGTCTCTTTTGCTGTGCAAAAGCTTTTAAGTTTCATTAGGTCCCATTTGTTTATTTTTGTTTTTATTTCCATTGCTCTAGGAGGTGGGTCAAAAAGGATCTTGCTGTGACTTATGTCATAGAGTGTTCTGCCTATGTTTTCCTTTAAGAGTTTTATAGTGTCTAGCCTTACATTTAGGTCTTTAATCCATTTTGAGTTTATTTTTGTGTATGGTGTTAGGGAGTGTTCTAATTTCATTCTTTTCCATGTAGCTGTCCAGTTTTCCCAGCACCACTTATTGAAGAGGCTGTCTTTTCTCCATTGTATATTCTTGCCTCCTTTATCAAAGATAAGGTGACCATATGTGTGTGGGTTTATCTCCAGGCTTTCTATCCTGTTCCAGTGATCTATATTTCTGTTTTTGTGCCAGTACCATACTGTCTTTTTTTTTTTGAATTTTATTTTATTTACTTTTTTATACAGCAGGTTCTTACTAGTCATCCATTTTATACACATCAGTGTATACATGTCAATCCCAATCTCCCAATTCATCTCATCCCCACCCCCTACTGCTTTCCCCCCTTGGTGTCCATATGTTTGTTCTCTACATCTGTGTCTCTATTTCTGCCCTGCAAACCGGTTCATCTGTACCATTTTTCTAGGTTCCACATATATGCATTAATATATGATATTTGTTTTTCTCTTTCTGACTTCCTTCATTCTGTATGACAGTCTCTAGATCCATCCACGTCTCTACAAATGACCCAGTTTTGTTCCTTTTTATGGCTGAGTAATATTCCATTGTATATATGTACCACATCTTCTTTATCCATTCGTCTGTGAATGGGCATTTAGGCTGCTTCCATGACCTGGCTGTTGTAAATAGTGCTGCAATGAACATTGGGGTGCATGTGTCTTTTTGAATTATGAGTACCATACAGTCTTGATGACTACAGCTTTGTAGTATAGTCTGAAGTCAGGGAGCCAGATTCCTCCAGTTCTGTTTCTCTTTCTCAAGACTGCTTTGGCTATTCAGGGTCTTTTGTGTTTCCATACAAATTGTGAATTGTTTTGTTCTAGTTCTGTGAAAAATGCCAGTGGTATTTGATAGGGATTGCATTGAATCTGTAGATTGCTTTGGGTAGTAGAGTCATTTTCACAATGTTGATTCTTCCAATCCAAGAACATGGTATATCTCTCCATCTGTATGTATCATCTTTAATTTTTCATCAATGTCTTATAGTTTTCTGCATACAGGTCTTTTGTCTCCTAGGTAGGTTTATTCCTAGGTATTTTATTCTTTTTGTTGCAATGTTAAATGGGAGTGTTTCCTTAATTTCTCTTTCAGTTTTGGCAATGAGGTTTTGAAAGCCTTCACAGGACCCAAGTCTCATCTTTGCAGAATGACGCAAGAGCTCATTACTGTTGATGAATTTTAAATAGAACAATCATTTTGATTGCTTAAGTCTGACTCAGTAAGCCTGCAAAAGCATTTCTCCCATCATGCTGAATCCTCAACAAATCTCAGGATTCTACCAGACATTTTCATGAGAAAATATGAAAAATATCCAGAGTTTCACATATTACCACCAGGCCAAAATGACTCCTTTTTCTATGCCATGATCTATGGGCATTGAATAGAAAGAAAGAGTACTAGAGAATAAAGTTAGGGATATTAAAATTAAACCTCAAATTTCATAGTTGGTTCTTACACTTCCTTTCTGCTTTCCATATATTTACTCTCTTTTCCCATTACCTTTTCTGAATTCTTTTTTTTAGCTTTTAAAAAGTATTTATGGTACCTCAAATTCTTTAGGAAAGAAATGGACAATAATACATGCTGTGCATGTAAACAGCATTCTAGTCTATTATAGCAGGTGGTAAGATTCTGGCATAAGGGCCCTCATTCCTCTGTCCCATGCTTATGGCTAATTTATCACAAAACATTCTCCCACTGTATCAGGTTTCATCTTCACTGTCTCAACTCAGTACCCCAGTTAGCTACTACCAACCACTCAAAGTAGGACTGTAAAATAAGTCCTATTTGCAATTCAGCACCTAGTCCATTCTCTTACTGTTACAGATATGGGAACAGAGGCTTCCAAGCAGCTACAGGGCTTAGACTGATCCCTAACTCTGAGTACAGTCATTCCAGAATGTCTCCGTAGTCCTAGAGGGCCAAATATTTTCATGTGAATACACAATGACAAAGAAGATATGTAGAAACAAGATGACAGAGCTGGCCTGGAAAGAAAGATTAAGAGACTTTCATCCTGTTCTGCTTGTTGCCAGACTGAAAATTTACCAAAAGAACAAAAAGATTTTCAACTGATTTAGAAACTAATCTTGTTTGTCAAGCAACCCAGAAAGAAAGGGTAGCATGAAATGTTTGTTTGCTTGTTTTTCTTTTTGTTTTTTTCTTATCCAGCTTTATATAGAGGCAGAAAAGAAGAATATACATATAAAAGTATTTCAGAGTCATTGGAAGTCTCCACCCACTTAAAAACCCTTCTCTCATCATCAGGTCTTGATACGTGACATTCCTTTAATACGTCTATAGCTTATCATTACTCACTGAATGACTATATCAAAAAACAAATTCCTGTGCAGAGAAGGAATTCTTGGTTAAGGTGTCAACAAACATAACATTATTTTCTCAGCAAGTTTGTATAAAGAGGGGAAAAAAGAAAGAAAATACATAGTGAGAGACGTGAAAAAGGAGGCCAAGTAAGTGAGTTGCCAAAGGTCTTTCAGGTGAAATTGAATTTTGAATCCTGAATTCCTTGACGTGATTCACATTACACTCTCTTGCATTGCACACACCCTGGTGGTTCTTCAGAGACCCTTTCCATGACCAAAAATTATCACTCAAAGTTCCAGATAAAAATCACTAATATTAAGGGAACACTTACTACGCGCTAGGCTATATGCTTAGTTTCTTATGTGTATTACCTCACTTAGTACTCAAAGAAAACTTATGAAGTTCATTCTTTTATTATCCCTACTTTGCAGATAAGAAAATTGAGTCTTAGAGAAGTTAAGTAATTTGTCTAGGGACTTCTGGCTAGAAAGTGACAGAGCAGAGATTTGAAGCACAATCCATCTGATTGCAAGCCAAACTTCTAATCACTACAGTAATCTGCTTTCAGTTGTTCCAGGGCCGAACAGAAGAATCTTCGCCTGGATTTGTATGTTCCTCCGTATTAAGAACGCAATTATGGAACAATACATAAAAATTCTAAAGAATTCTTATCTTTTCTTCAGTTTTGCTAAAAATCAACAAAACATGTGAAAGGACATCTGACGTAAGATTGTGAGAGACATCTTATTGCAGAAATCAACCACTAATCCAAGGCCCTTGATCAAGCTGACCCTTGCAGGGAGGGAAGGATTTTAACATTTAGTTGTTCTCTTGGGCTTGTTTACTGGAGGTATGCTAAATCTTAGGCCAACTGTCCCATATTCAACAGTTGATAAAAAATGAGAAGTCTGACCAACTTCTGTTGTTGGACTTGCAAAGACCTGAACTGAGTCACAGACACTTCATCCATTAAAGCCATTCATTCAAATGACATTTATTTGAACATCTACTAAGTTCTAGAAATGATGCTAAGTTTTGAGGATTCAAAGGTAAAACGATATAATCACAGAATTCAAGAGCTTCCTCAAGTGATAGGCTGATTGCGTCATAAGTAATAACAAAACTAAGGGTAATCGTTATCATGAAAATCAATACACAGTGCAGTGCAAGTATCAGAAGACAAGTTCCTGCCCTAGTCCACCAGGGCGATAAAAGGATACCATAGACTAGGTGGCTTATAAACAATAAAAACTCATTTCTCACATTTCTGGAGCCTGGGAGTTCAAGGTCAAGGTGCCAGCAGATTTGGCATCTGGTGAGGGCCCACTTCCTGTTTTATAGACAGCTGTCTTCTGTGTCCTAACATGGTGGAAGGGACACGGGAGCTTTCCAGAGCCTCTTTTATAAGGGCATTAATCTCATTCATGAGGGCTCTGTCTTGATGACCTCATCACCTCCTAAAGGCTCCAGCTCCGAATATCATCACATTGGGGATCAGGATTTCAAAACATGAACCTTGAGGGGGAAGACAACGTTTAGTCTATAGCAATTCCTAAGTCTACCAACACAGCATGGGAAGGCAAGAGAGAATATCCATAGAAGGCTTAGGCAGAAGACATGTCCTTATTTCTCTCTTCTGGGCAGTGCTACAAAAAAGATAAAATCACAAGGGGTAGAGGGTGAAGTTACCACCCAGGAAAAGGCATTACTAACTCTCAAAGTTGGTAAGGGCTATTCTTGTCTATGAGGGAAGTATTAAGACACTAAATCTCTAATTACACAGCAATTTAAACATGTAAGTTCAATGATCCCAGGTCTCTCTCTGTGAATTCATATAAAATCACTTAATATTAATATTTTCATCATTTGTCCCAAGCTGCTACTGCTAATGGAGACTTCTGGTTCCTTGCAAGATTCCTCAAAAAGGTAATGGAAAGTGTGGAATTAGATAGTAGTGAAGGTTTCACAACATTAAGAATACACTAAAAGTCACAACTGTACACTTTAAAATTATTAAAATGGTGAATTTTACATTATGTAAATTTTATCTAAAAAAAAAATTCCCTAAAAACATTTTCAAAACTCAAAGGATGTTTTTAAAATGCTTACAAAAAGAGTCCAACACTCTTGCTCACTTCTGGCTTCTACTACATGTCACTGCTTTTCAACTTTTAAAAAATCCAAATAATAAAATAATTCAGACATGCAGAAAACTGCACAAAATATCCATCATCCAGAATCATATCACCACCAAAAATCAAGAATTATTAACATTTTGCCATTTTCAGATTATTTTCACTTAAGTTTTTTTCCATTAAAAATCAAATGTAACTTACAGTTGAAGACTTTTCCCATCTCATTCTCTGCTCTCTCCAAAGACAGCGATTTTTCTGAAACTGTTATGCTTCCCTTCTGTAACACATTTAAAAATATTAACCACCTGTAAGTTTTTTCACAGATTGTATACAACACCATTTCACAAGTTTAATTTTTTTTTCTAAACATTTTTATTGGAGTATAATTGCTTTACAGTGTTGTGATAGTTTCTGCTGTATAACAAAGTGAACCAGCTATATGCATACGTATGTCCCCATATACCCTCCTTCTTGCGTCTCCCTCCTACCCTCCTTATCCCAACCCTCTAGGTGGTTGCAAAGCACCGAGCTGATCACCCTGTGCTACGCGGCTGCTTCCCACTAGCAATCTATTTTACATTTGGTAGTGTATATATGTCAATGCTACTCTCTTACTTTGCATCAGCTTACCCTTCCCCCACCCCGTGTCCTCAAGTCCATTCTCTATGTCTGTGTCTTTATTCCTGTCCTGCCCCTAGGTTCATCAGAACCATTCTTCTTTTAGATTCGCTACATGTGTGTTAGCATACGGTATTTGTTTTTCTCTTTCTGACTTACTTCACTCTGTATGACAGACTCTAGGTCCATCCACCTCACTAAAAACAACTCAATTTTGTTTCTTTTTATGGCTGAGTAATATTCCATTGTATGTATGTGCCACATCTTCTTTATCCATTCATCCGATGATGGACACTTAGGTTGTTTCCATCTCCTGGCTATTGTAAATAGAGCTTCAATGAACATTTTGGTACATGACTCTTTTTGAATTATGGTTTTCTCAGGGTATATGCCCAGTAGTGGGATTGCTGGGTCATATGGTAGTTCTAGTTGTAGTGTTTTAAGGAGCCTCCATACTGTTCTCCATAGTGGCTGTACCAATTCACATTCCCACCAGCAGTGCAAGAATGTTCCCTTTTCTCCACACCCTCTCCAGCATTTATCGTTTCTAGATTTTTTGATGATGGCCATTCTGACCAGTGTGAGATGATATCTCATTGTAGTTTTGATTTGCATTTCTCTAATGATTAATGATGTTGAGCATTCTTTCATGTGTTTGTTGGCAATCTGTATATCTTCTTTGGAGAAATGTCTATTTAGGTCTTCTGCCCATTTTTGGATTGGGTTTTTTTTTGTTATTGAGCTGCATGAGCTGCTTGTAAATTTTGGAGATTAACCCTTTGTCAGTTGCTTCATTTGCAAATATTTTCTCCCATTCTGAGGGTTGCCTTTTGGTCTTGTTTACGGTTTTCTTTGCTGTGCAAAAGCTTTGAAGTTTCATTAGGTCCCATTTGTTTATTTTTGTTTTTATTTCCATTTCTCTAAGAGGTGGGTCAAAAAGGATCTTGCTGTGATTTATGTGTTCTGCCTATGTTTTCCTCTAAGAGTTTGATAGTGTCTGGCCTTACATTTAGGTCTTTAATCCATATTAAGCTTATTTTTGTGTATGGTGTTAGGGAGTGTTCTAATCTCATACTTTTACATGTACCTGTCCGGTTTTCCCAGCACCACTTATTGAAGAGGCTGTCCTTTCTCCACTGTACATTCCTGCCTCCTTTATCAAAGATAAGATGGCCATATGTGTGTGGGTTTATCTCTGGGCTTTCTACCCTGTTCCATTGATCTATCTTTCTGTTTTTGTGCCAGTACCATACTGTCTTGATTACTGTAGCTCTGTAGTATAGTCTGAAGTCAAGGAGCCTGATTCCTCCAGCTCTGTTTTAAGTTCTCAAGATTGCTTTGGCTATTCGGGGTCTTTTGTGTTTCCATACAAATTGTGAAATTATGTGTTCTAGTTCTGTGAAAAATGCCAGTGGTAGTTTGATAGGGATTGCATTGAATCTGTAGATTGCTTTGGGTAGTAGAGTCATTTTCACAATGTTGATTCTTCCAATCCAAGAACATGGTATACCTCTCCATCTATTTGTATCATCTTTAATTTCTTTCATCAGTGTCTTATAATTTTCTGCATACAGGTCTTTTGTCTCCTTAGGTAAGTTTATTCCTAGGTAATTTATTCTTTTTGTTGCAATGGTAAATGGGAGTGTTTTCTTGATTTCACTTTCAGATTTTTCATCATTAGTGTATAGGAATGCCAGAGATTTCTGTGCATTAATTTTGTATCCTGCTACTTTACCAAATTCATTGATTAGCTCTAGTAGTTTTCTGGTAGCATCTTTAGGATTCTCTATGTATAGTATCATGTCATCTGCAAACAGTGACAGCTTTACTTCTTCTTTTCCGATTTGGATTCCTTTTATTTCCTTTTCTTCTCTGATTGCTGTGGCTAAAACTTCCAAAACTATGTTGAATAAGAGTGGTGAGAGTGGGCAACCTTGTCTTGTTCCTGATCTTAGGTGGAAATGCTTTCAGTTTTTCACCATTGAGGACAATGTTGGCTGTGGGTTTGTCATATATGGCCTTTATTATGTTGAGCAAAGTTCCTTCTATGCCTAGTTTCTGCAGGGTTTTTATCATAAATGGGTGTTGAATTTTGTGGAAAGCTTTCTCTGCATCTATGGAGATTATCATATGGTTTTTCTCCAATTTGTTAATATGGTGTATCACTTTGATTGATTTGCGTATATTGAAGAATCCTTGCATTCCTGGAATAAACCCCACCTGATCATGGTGTATGATCCTTTTAATGTGCTGTTTGATTCTGTTTGCTAGTATTTTGTTGAGGATTTTTGCATCTATGTTCATCAGTGATATTGGCCTGTAGTTTTCTTTCTTTGTGACATCCTTGTCTGGTTTTGGTATCAGGGTGATGGTGGCCTCGTAGAATGAGTTTGGGAGTGTTCCTCCCTCTGCTATATTTTGGAAGAGTTTCAGAAGGATAGGTGTTATCTCTTCTCTAAATGTTTGACAGAATTCGCCTGTGAAACCATCTGGTCCTGGGCTTTTGTTGGAAGATTTTTAATCACAGTTTCAATTTCAGTGCTTGTGATTGGTCTGTTCATATTTTCTATTTCTTCCTCATTCAGTCTTAATGATGCACAGCTTTGCAGTCCTTGTGATGACAGAAGGAGAAGATTCTCTCCTCTGTGTAACACTCAGGTGCTGGTAGAGGGACAAAGCAGTTCCCTGGGCCTAAAGATGATTCTTTCAGCGTTCTCCACATTGGAGTAGGTATCAGCCACTGGTCTGTACTCTGACCAACCGCTCCTCTCCTACCCTCAGGTCCTGTTGCTGACTCTCACTGGACCAGATTTTTCTTATCTAAAGATAAATTCGATTCAGACTCCCTGTCATTCCTTCCAACCAAGCTACAGCTAGCGCCCATGCTTCCCTCCAGTCAGCATCCCCACCCACCTCCAGAAGACTCAGCAGATGCAAAGAGATACCTGAGCAGTGGCAAGGGTTAGGTGGAGAGGGGTGTCACTTCACTATGATTGTGGACTTGCCCACTCTCTGCTCTAGCCCACCAAGACCCACTGGTCTGTACCAAAAACAGAGCAAATCAAACATGTGATGTAAATTTTGTTTTAAAAGAATATATTAAAATTTTTGTTTCAAATGGAGCTGTTGTATGTGTAGTAATGAAATCACCCATTAGTTCTCTGTTCATGAAAGATATAAATATAATGACAACAGAAGACCTGACTCTGGGTTCCACCTTTACGAGGCCTTAAATCAGCATTCCAAGTTAGAATGTTAAGTCTAAATAATGTGTGAATATCCACAATTAAGGAACTAATTTGTGTGGGGACCACTTCTACTTACTTGGTAAAGACAAACTTCTTCAACATTATTTATTTATAACGTATGTACATTAAAACTCACCCATTCTTGAGGCGTATACAGTTCTATGAGTTTTAACACGTCTGGATCACACAAGCATGATGATCAGAACAGACAGTGCCATCATTCCCCAAGTTCCCTCGTGCTACCTCTTATAATCATACCTTTCCCCAACCTCGTAAGCCCAGCAGCCACTGATCTGTTTCCATCACTATAGCTTTGCCTTTTCTAGAATATCATATAAAGCAATTGTACAGTGTGTACTTTTTTGAGACTAGCTTGTTTCACTTACCAGAATACATGTGAAGTTCATCCATGGTGTCACAGGTATCAGTAGTTTGCTTCTGCTTAATGCTGAGTAATATTCCATTGCATGAATTTATTATAGTTTGTTTAGTCTTTTACCTGTTGAAGAAAGTTTGGGTTGTTTCTAGTTTGGGGTGATCATAAGTAATGCTACCTAAATATTTTTGTAAAAGTTTTTTTGTGAATGTAAGTGTTCATTTCTCTCTGGTAAATACCCAGGAGTGAGACTGCTGATGATAATGGTGAGCATACATTCAACCTCACAAGAAACCACTAAACCATTTTCTAGAGTGGCTGTGCCCCAAGCAATGTAGGAAAGTCCCCAGAGCTCCTCACCCCTGCCAGACCTTGAGAGTGCCAATTTTGGAGTATTTTGTTACTATATGTTTTAAAATTAGACATTCTATAATAGGTGTGTATAGTATGGATAGTAATTAAGCACACAAAAAGATGCTGAACATCATTAATCATTATGAAAACGCAAATCAAGCTCTTCTAACACTCTCATGAAAAGGGTATTAGGTTTCACACTAAAGAGACAAAAAATATTTCTTTCCAGGAGGTAAATAGTATAGCAATGTTGGCAGTATGACTCTCAACTTGATGGTCTGTGGATGCGAGAGGAAAACAAGGAGATTCAAAAAAGATTCTGGAAGAATGCCTGGTCCAAAAATAAGAAAATACACTCCACGGTGTGCTGAAAGTCACTTGCTGGGTATCTCTAATCTGTTGTTGGAAATGGGGTGGAGAATTGATTTCCCAATAATGGATTTTTTTTTTTTTTTTTTTTTTTTTTTTTTGCAGCGGGCCTCTCACTGTTGTGGCCTCTCCCGTTGCGGAGCACAGGCTGTGGGCGTGCAGGCTCAGCGGCCATGGCTCACGAGCTCAGCCGCTCCGCGGCATGTGGGATCCTCCCGGACCGGGGCACGAACCCGTGTCCCCTGCATCAGCAGGCGGACCCTCAACCACTGCGCCACCAGGGAAGCCCCCCCAATAATAGATTTTTGACAGTTGTTAACAACAAAAAGAAAGGTATTACATTTGCAGTTGAAAAGTAACTTTTCTGTGCTGTCTGAAAATTCAATGGTCCCTTCACTACAGGAAACAATGTGTTACATACAGATAAATAGAGGGAAACTGAATTATTGGGCATCAGTCCCACCAAAGGGTTCCATAAAATTGAGAGAGACCCTTCATGGTTTGTACTGATATAAGTGCCAGAAACTTGAGGTGGATTTATAGCCACAGACTTAAAATCCTGCCAGGAGACCTTGCCTCCTATCAGTTACCCTCCCGCAACAAGTTCCTCTGTTCCCCTGGCCTTCTCTAGTTTCCCCTCGGCACTTTGGAATTATGAACATTATTCTCTCCCTACTTGCTTCCTCCTGAGACTTGAAGGACTCTCAATTCCAGGCCTCCTGATCTCTCCTCTTCTTTTGTATCTCATCCCGCCTCCAACTCTCCCCAAACCTTAGCCTCAGGCTTTGAGTCAAGGACACTTCCCACTGTCAGCCAGGCAAGCCTTGCCAACGCTGAAGGGGCTATTTTTCTCTTTGTGGCCTCTGAAGGCCCTCACAGAGCTCCTCCAATTTTGCCTTCCTCCACTGATGATTTCATCTCAATTTGTTGTCAGCCCTAAAGACACGTTTCTCAACTTTGAGCCTTGGCAGCACTGTTAGGTAAACTCCACAAGTCACATTTGAGTCTCGTTTGAGTTACTTTTCTTTTCCTCCAGATTACAGTAAGTTTTCAATTAGTTTCTTCCTAACTTATTTCATACCTTTCTCAGCTATCTTTGATCACTTCTGTGCCAATATACACTATGTATTATTTATTTAAAGTCATTTAATTCTAATCCTAAATTGAGGGCCCTACTGTTCAATAAATGATAAATGCAATAAGAATGCTTCCGTTTTCCATTTGCTTCATTATAGGGTCATTTCTATGGTACACTGCATTAGGAAGGTTCTTTGGAGTCAATTATTTTGATCTATTCTTTCTGGAAATAAGAGCTAACATTCTTTAAGAGGAAGGATGGCCTGAGAGAATTTATGATGAAAGGTTGGCACTCCAAGCACAGACACATTCTAGTCCTAATTCTGTTGTTGACTCATGACAGGACCTCAAAAAAACCATCTAGAAATACATTACCTGTTAAGTGAGGATGAACTGCCTCTCAGGTTTCAGTTGAGGAATAAACTGCTAAATCACTTCCCTAACATATTGTGTTTTGTAGCTCATCCATTGTCAGGAACCTGAGCTAAAAAACAGGGAAATGGCTCTCTGGATATGATCACACATCACTCATAGGTTGAGTCAATTGTTCTAGGCAACAGAACTCACGCATGGAGCTTAGAAAAAGATTTTTAACTAAATCATAAATGAGTCAATTCTTTCAGGCAACAGAACTTACACACAGAAACTTTAAAAAGTTTTATCTAAAATGTGTTAGCTAAATTTCAGTTTAGCATAACTTATGTTGTTACAAAATTGGGTTAATCTAGCCTGGAGCCCATACGGCCAAAAGAATTTAAGGATATTTCTCCTTGTACCACTGAGTGACACTGTAATTAATGAACAAATGATTTAATACCTATCTTGCTAATAGACTGTAAGTGCCATCAAAGCAGAGTTGGTGTCCTGTTGTGTTCCACATATATCTGTTAAATGAATAAGTGAAAAAATGACTTTTTAATTAAACAACCAAAATATGCTTTAAAAGTAAAACTGATTATCAGGATTTTGCTTTGTCAGGGATTCCAAAATACTCAGGAGTTGAACATTCAATTCTACTTGTCAAGTGTTGTTGGCACAGCTGACAACTACCATTTGGTGTGTGCAGGCAGGCACAGATCTTTTTAGAGGCAGTTGGTCTTATCTTTAGTGAGATGGAAGGTTTCTGGGTTTTTTGTTTTTTAATTTTTTTTGGTGTTTAAGTGTTCTAAGTGGAATTTATATAGCCTACAAATGTTGAACCTGAGGTATAAAAATATAAATAAAAGACTCTATTTACATAGGCTAATTAGATTGGAGGTCTGAATTGGGTTAGGTTCACAGAATTGAATCATCAATAAAAATATACCCATGCCCCTCAATCTGGCCTCTAATCAGTCTTGTAGGTGGAAGCACCTAATTTTTTCCAATGTGCACTTAAGTATACACAACAGCAATAGTCTCTGCCTACCTCCAGAGTTTTGTTGTATTGTGCCACTGGAACTACACAGGAATCCAACTGTAGCTACTGAGTTCCCTCTGGACATAGCTGAGGCTCTGTTGCAAGTGGATCATTACACATGGATCAGAGCTAGACTTGTTTCAATTTCATTGCTGTAGTAGTTGCTGCCTTGGCAGCTCAGGAATAACCTCTTCCGTGGTAATCTGTAATGGCAATCCCATATCAAAACAGAATCTTCACTTTGTTGTATACTAATCTCCAAGACATTCTCTCACCTTCCTCAAATGCCTGTCAGCCAGGTGGCTCAGTTTTTCCCTCTGCCACCATCTTCCCTTTCATCTTAATAATAAGTTTTGATAACTCTTCCAACTCTGGCCTAAACCATCTAAATTGTAGTCCCCAATTTAGAGATCAAAATTATTAAAAACTGCTTCAGACCCTGAACCTCAAACTCCAGTATGTGAAGTGTCATTCACGTTGAGATATAAAGAATGAATAAAATCAGAGAGCCTAAAGGAATAACAATTGAGGGAAAGGGATCTGCATCTCTAAAGAATCACCAATGAATGAAAGAGAGCCCTGCTCTTTTAAGAAGCTGAAAGACACTCAACATAGCAGGGTAAAGATGAGTGAGTAGAATCAAGCGTTTAAAGAGGAAGACAGTGCAGGGCATTGGGAGCCTTAGAAGTCACACTAAGGAGTTTGAACCTTATCTCAAAGCTACTGAGGGATTTCTCGCAGGGCTGTAGCAAGATAAAATTTATAATTTTGGAAAGATCAATCTGGCTCACATATAGAGTAGGGATTTAAGGGAAATTAAGACATGTGGCCAAGAGACCTATAGGAGGATGGTGTAGAAATCTGGGAAAGACATGTTTGCCTGAACATGGGCAGTAGGAATAGGGAGAAATGGATGAATGGATGAATCAGGAAGGATTCCAGGTAGGAGAAATGGCAAGCTTTAGTAATAAATAGAATCAAAGGGTAAGGGAGAGGGACTTGCTAAGACTGACTCTCAGGTATGTAGTTTAGGCAGTTGGATGGTGGAAGGTGGTTAATTTGACTTTAGAGAAGTTTGAAGTACCTGTCAGAAATCCACGCAGAAGTACTAGTTAAGACATTTAAACAGCTGTATCTGGCTATTAAAAATAGAAGGGTTTGCTGTAGCTTGGAAATATGTCTGTACATAGGCAGAGGGAGAGGGGGAGAGGGGGAGAGAAAGAGAGACAGAATATTTGTCTTAGCCTTAGTTCTCCAGAAAGTAGAACTCAGGCAGAAGTTTCTGTGCTACTACGTTTTCAGCAAGTACAATAGAATGAAAGCATGAGCTGAAAAAGGGAAATGAGTCAAGGAAGAAAGAAAGACTAATAGGAGTTTGCTTTACCCAGCTGGTTGTTGCTTAATATCAAATTGGACTATTTTTCAGGAGGATGGAGAGCAGCACTGTATGGGGGAGGAGTGAAAGGGAAGAAAAATATATCAACCTCAAATCATAGCTCCCACCTCCCATTGGTCAAAGGTTTGCCCCAGTGACTTTAACTTTCCACCTTTCTCACCCTCCAATACATACATCTCCTCCACTTCTGGGTTCCTCCTTGCATAGGTGACCACTAGGATTTTTGTGGTATCTGATGAGTCACTGGCCATAAGGAAGCCCCAGATTGGGAGGCAAGAGGCACAGAGTGGGCATGAGGCAAGGCACTGCAGGTCACACCCATGTGAAGTCAGTAGTGTAGCAGCTGGCAAAGCCCACCCAGAGTTGGTCACTACAGAGTGGCAGGGCTGAAAAAATTGGGCAAGGACTTCAGAGACAGGTGAAGTCAAGAAGGCTTAAGCTGGTTTATAAAAAGTGTCTGTACACTCTAGGACAGAATGTAGCAAACACCATAACTAGGGGGATGGGCAGAGGAAAATAAGTGGTAAAGGATATTAAAAAGGCTGACAAACTGCTAGAAAGGTGGGGGTGAGGGAGGGCTTGAAGGTGGGGAGTGGCAAGCAAATACAGCAAAATGAGTCATTCCACAAGTTTTTCCCCTTCTGCACTACTGCTAACGATGATCCCTCTTCTTAAAGTATCTTCCCCCTCAGTTTCACTGCTAACCTTGTAATTTTATCCACTTGGCAAATAATGAATTACTTCTGCACTGAAAAAGTCTTTTATTATCTTTCTCCAACCAAACCAGAGGTCATTTCCCCTCTTCAGCCCACTTACAGTACTTGCAAGACCTTTCCCTTTGGGCTATTGCTACCTATGTATGTGTTGTAAACTCCTGGTTATCTCCTCCACTGCTGTGCCAGTCCTACAGGACCTAGGGATCCTTGTTGATTGTGGATTATTTGAAGGATGAAATCATCATTGAAAAGCTGCACTTAGAGGTTCTCTAGCTAATATGTCAAAGGACTGAATGTCATAAAGACAATTCCCTGAAGCTCAGACTCTTAAGTGAACAGTAAGTTGTCTGGGTCAGGAAGTTAGATGAACTGGGCTTTACTCCCTTCATCTTCCTGTCTCACTTTTTGTCTTTCTCCTTTTGCCACCTTCGTTTCTCTACTCTTTCCCCACATACATACTCATTCCCCATCATTTTCTTTCTTCCTTCTTCATAGCTATCTCTCATTCTCTCTTCACTTCCTTTTTAGCCCATCTGTCCCTTCTCCTTCCCCTTTTCCCTTCCCATTTTTAGACTGTTTATTAAGCACCTATTACGTGTAAGACACTCAAAAGGAATCAAATTACTGACCTCAAGGAAAAGAAAATCTAACTAAGCAAATGGAACACAGACATGTTATTATAGTCCTTCAGTAAGTGTCTGGAACATGTCTCCTACTATTTCTGCTGTCCCTTCTCCCTTGCCTGGCCACCATTATTGGTCTCCAATTCCTAACAACAACAGCTCATTTTCAACTGGCCATTAAAATGCACTGTAGCTTTGGGTTTGCAACCTTGGGATTCAACTACAAGCAGGGCCAGCTCTACTACTTGCCAGCACAGTAACCATTGGCCAATTCAGCCTTGGCTTCCTCACTGGCAAAGCTGAAATAACAATAGTGTTTCTTTCTTAGGACTATTGTTAGATTTAGAGGTAATGTATATAAAGCACATAACAGAGTATCTGATACAGAAGTACTGCTCAATAAACAGAATGCTATGCTAATGATAACCATCATAATATATCGCATAGTACTGAGTCATATTTTACACTTTATGTTTGGAAACCATATTTGAGATTAATGCTTTATTGCTGTTAAAAGTAATGCACAACTAAATGAAGTTGCTTATATACCACACGGTTTTTGATAGGGGCTGGGGTGGGTAGGGGACTTACCCGTTCTATGGGAACCGGCATAGAAGCATTTTACCTGAATATGGATGAGTGAGAGGCAATATCCCATTCTTTATCCCCTTAACCTCCCACCCTTTCCCTTCCAATGACTAGGGAAAGTATGCCTTCTCAAATAAAAAGGGAGAGTCTGTTTTCCTTAGGTTTAAATTTAGTTCCATGCTATAAATTTCTAACTCTACCCTGGGACATGGGCTGCTTTCTGTTAAGAAGATCCCATGAAAGGGTCAGGCTAATGTTTTCTCCAGAACTGTGTTTTTGGTATGCTATTGGCACTGACAGTCCCTATGGTTACACACTCTGTTAGCCAGAGCACTTCCTATGAGCAAGCAGAAGAGTAGGAATCAGAGAGGAGGTGGTGGGCAAATGCCCAGCAAGCAGTCTTGTCAAGGGACAGTAATGGGGTAGGAATGAGAGATGAAAGAATGGCTTGTGAAACAGAGACAAGCAAAGGCAGGAGGAATAATGACCAGGCTTAAAAGGACTCTGGAAATAAAGGGAAAAAGAAAGAATTTACCATAAAAGAACATCAGGGTAAAAATACAATAATTATTAATACAAAGATGGATCACAATGAACTTTAAGCTCCTAAATTATTATGTGGAGAAGGAAGAATATTTATTTTGTGAATTTAAGGCATTTGGAGTTATTTCATAGCTCCAAATATTTTTTGCATTAAAATTTGGAATTCAAATCTGATGATACAGATTCCCCTACAACTCCTAGTCCAGAGAAATGGCTCTTCAGCTTTTTGGAGCCATGAGATGCTTTTAAAAATCTGATGAGAGTTGTGGGCCCTCCTCCTTAGAAAAAACCCACACTTATAAACAAAACATTACACACAGAATTTTATTCATTTATGCATATGGACATGATAAAGCTTATTCATGGACTCCAATATTCTCAGATAAAGTAACTGGAATAACATCTTTTACTCTCATTTGACTGATGTCTTAGATAAAAGAAATCATCATTTTCAGAAAGGAATCACGATATTCTCAGATGGTAAATAATGGGAAGGACAGAAAATTTACTTAGTCCCAAACTTTAAGTAACTTTAATATAACATTAACAAGGCTTTCAGATTGACTTGGCAACCTCTGCTTAAGTGTTTTCTATAAGGGTCTGAATTGTGTCCAGTAAAGTGAAACCTGTACATTTCAGCTGACCTACTTTATGTACATTGCTTGCCTGGTCAGAGGCACAGGGTCTTCAGAGATAAGAGGCAGGGCAGAAAGAAAGGGGGACGGAGAGGGACTGTGCATTGGAGAAAGATTTACAAACCTATTGTATATGGTGAATAAATGATAAACACAAGAAATTCAGAGATTAAAATCAGGAAATCTCCAAAACATACAATTGACTTGATATAAGGGCTCTGTAGAACATAAACCTTAAGACTCAAAAGTGAGATTATTTTTTAACATCTTTATTGGAGTATAATTGCTTTACAATGGTGTGTTAGTTTTTGCTTTATAACAAAATGAATTAGCTATACATATATATATATATATATATATATATATATCTCCTCATATCTCTTCCCTCTTGCATCTCCCTCCCTCCCACTCTCCCTATCCCACCCCTCTAGATGGTCACAAAGCACCGAGCTGATCTCCCTGTGCTATGCGGCTGCTTCCCACTAGCTATCTATTTTACATTTGGTAGGGTATATATGTACATGCCACTCTCTCACTTCGTCCCAGCTTACCCTTCCCCCTCGCCATGTCCTCAAGTCCATTTTCTAGTAGGTCTACATCTTTATTCCCGTTTTGCCCCTAGGTTCTTCATGACTTTTTTTTTTTTTTAGATTCCATATATATGTTATGTTACCATGCAGTATTTGCTTTGAAGAAACACGAATTACTAAATGAAATGTAGGATTCTAGGTTGGATCCTAGAACAAAAATAGTTAATCAATGGAAGAACTGGGGAAATCTGAATAAAGTCTATGGTTTAGTGAATAGTATTATGCCAAAGTTAATTTATCAATTTTCATAAATATGGTCCTATAAGATGTTGAGATTGGGGAAGTTGAGTACTATCTTTGCAACACTTCTGTAAAGCTAAAATCCAAACTGAGAGGTTAAAAAACTTTTTTAAAAAGAATCCTAAATGGAGGAACTAAAATAGATCTTGAAAAAAAATCATCAAATCTTCAAATATGATTTTAGAAAACTAAGTGCTGACCCATCCCACTTTGAAAGAAAGACTCCACCTGGTCCCTCAGTAAGTCTACTCTCCCATTTCATCTCCCTGATTACCATAGTCCTCCTTTACATTTACCTTGGTATGCCTCTGACCAGGTTTCTTTTCTCTCATGGGGAAAGCAAAATGCTTGGATGACCATGATTTACCCTTTCATATTTTTGAGTTAGTGCTTCTATTTCCTGGAGCAAAAAAGATTCCTTTTTAACCTTTTTCAGAAATTAAGGTAACCTAGCAATTAATCGTTTCCGTGCTGTTCAAATTTGTTTCAAAATGACAGTTTGTCCTAAGATCCTATCTATGCACACTCAGTTTAATTAGGTGGGAAAATATCTAACATGTTATTAAATGGATGACTTGGAATGTGAGCAGTCGAGGAAGAAAATACTGCTTTTTCAATGTTTAAGCAATATATTGTCTGGCTTACTAAAAACAGATCCATTGAACATTTCTATGCAATCCAATATAACAAATGTTTATTGAGAGTCTTTTATGAGCCATGTGCTGAGCTGAGTGATGGGAAAACAAGGCTGACTAAAATGAAATCCCTGACTTCAAGGAGACTCCATTTGGGGGAGAACACAGAGAGGAAAAGAGTTAATTTCAATGAATTAAGTGCTATCAGAGAAGTACATATAGGGTCTCATGGGATTGTACAAGAAAGGTGTAGGGACTATGGTCAAATGCACGTTTAATCATTCTTTTGCCCAGTGTTAAAACACCTGTAAGACAGATTAAAATGGTGTCTTTCCCGTGGCTTTTTTTAAAAAACAGACGCTTTTTCCCTACACACAAAGGATCTTTAAATTGTTCTACACTAGACACAATGCACCTATGATATGCCATTTTCTGTGAAACACATGGTTGCATTTTTGTCTAACACGTTATTTTCCCTATGACTATTTATCATCTGCTCTATGTTTGTCTAATGAACAAAAAGTGTGAGGCAATGAAATAAACCTCAGCAAAACAATGAAAAGGCAACCATGCATCATCGATTTAGCAGGGTAAAAAAGGAACAAATAAAAAGAACATAGAGACTCAGTTGCTTCTGAATACCAGGAAAAGGCATCTGTGTTTCTCAACAAGTTAATAGCACCAACTGTGCCAACTAGCTGGAACCACTGAGGAAAAAAAAAGTCAGCCAGAATTTAACACAAAAAAACTATTCAGCTGTATTCAGGTGCTCCAACAGTATGCAGTTAATCAAGAAGCCAACAAAGCAGCCATAATAAGATTTCCCATGTGTCCACACACAGTAATTTCTCCTACCACCACCACTAATTCAACCAAGGAAAATACATTAATATTTTAATATAATGGATAAAAATCTGGAACTACTATTCACGTATCTATGGGATTTTGTTATGGCCACTCTGGATGCCACAACAAAATACCACAGACTAGGCAGATTAAACAGAAATTTATTTCTCACAGTTCTGAAGGCTAAGTCCAAGATCAAGGTGCTGGGAAGGAAGGTTTCATTCTGAGGCCTCTTCTCTTGGTTTGTAGGCAGCTGCCATCTCACTGTGTGCTCACATGGCCTCTTCTTTGTGAACTGGGATAGCTCTCTGGTACCTCCTCTCATAAGAACACTAATCCTTTCAGATCAGGGCCCTACCCTTATAACCTCATTTAACCTTAATTATTTCCTTAAAGGCTTGTCTCCAAATATAGCCACACTGGAGGTTAGGGCTTCAACGTATGAATTTGAGGGGGACATAGTCAGTTCTTAACAACTTAAAAAGAAGAGGGAGTTGTGGGGGGGCTGAAGAATGCACATCAGTCGGAAGGAATAGAAGACTATAGGTTAGCAAGTTAGTTCTGGGTGCACATGTTCTAAAAGCAGTGTCAACTACAGCAACATCTCTGGAGATGTCAGTGCCTCAGGCGTACATTCCTGAGTGTCAGAAAGAACAGTGTGTCCTGGGAAACCCACATATCACACATGATAGGAAGCAATGTAGTGGTTGAATTAGGGCTAGAAAAAATGCAGTGGATGCAAAGAAGGTGCTAGTAGAAGAATAATATTCTCCAAGAGAGTATTTAAAAATCTGACAGGGCTTCCCTGGTGATGCAGTGGTTGAGAGTCTGCCTGCCGATGCAGGGGACACGGGTTCGTGCCCCGGTCCGGGAGGATCCCACATGCCACGGAGCAGCTGGGCCTGTGAGCCATGGCCGCTGAGCCTGTGCATCCGGAGCCTGTGCTCCGCAACGGGACAGGCCACAACAGTGAGAGGCCCGCGTACCACACACACAAAAAAATCTGAGAAATAGTAACTTTCTCAACTTATATTTGAATTACAGTAATATGTTGATGAATTTCTGAAAGTAGCTTTGGAAGCATGTTTAAAGGTGTCTTAAGAGGAGCTATGGGGCTGTGTGTGTGTGTGTGTGTGTGTGTGTGTGTGTGTGTGTGTGTGTGTGTGTGTGTGTGTGTGTGTGTGTGTGTGTGTGTGTGTGTGTGTGTGTATTCCTCCAGCTATATCCTGAATGTGCAGAGTGCCCTAAGGGGGAATATTTTAACTTCTCTGTGTCTAGGCCTCCATATTCATTAAGTAGAATGGCACTGACAAAAATTTTCCCATAACTTATCACATTGAGACAGAGTAACATAATACATTAATAAAGAATGATTTTTTCCAACTAGGGAAAAAGGGACCCTAACACAAAAACAAATACAGCTCATACATTTGAACAATGAACTTATCATCACTAGGCATTAGATTCTTTGACTGTAAAACAAGGATGTTAAACTAAAATCTGATATCTAAGATTCCAATGAATTTTAAGACAATGTTTTTTATGTGATCAAAGTTCTAAGTGTAAAAAGACTTCAGGGAATCTTTATTATTAGATAAAACTTTAAACCTATTTTCTTACTGTTCTAACCTAAAAAACATTTCACTTTTGCGTATATCTTAGGCTTTTAAAAGAAATTTCTCTCATTTTATATTTTTTCTCACTACACTCTGTGAGAAGGATTTTAGTCTCCATTTTCAGACAAGGTAACTGAGTCCAGAGAGGTGAAATGACTTGCTCGAAGCTACATCACTAGTAAAGACTGAATCCATCCTTTCTACTCTACCTGTCTTAACAGTAAATTCTACTCTTCAGTCCACATAAATACCATTTTCAAATGGAAAATGAAAGTATTATTCTTCAGCCAACCATATTATTTCATAAGCATTTACTGAATACTTATCATACACCTGGACTGGGCTTTGAGTTTATGTTAATCGCATCCAAGTCACCGCAAGATCCTTCTCTACAAAGCAACTATGAATCCATAGACATGTTTCTAAAACTGAAGTTTCCACCAGTCGATAATATTTTACCCTCACTTACCCACCTTACTAATTTTTAGTCTTCCTAATTTCTACCCCTTCCATATGCTATGAGATAAAAAATGCCTTCTTTGACATTACGTAGAGTTTACTTATAGGTATGCACTGATTTAAAGATGTGGTAAAAGGTAAATATAAACAGGAAAGGTGTAGTATTATGTATTTATTTTCTATGTGTGGCTGCTTGGCTCTTATACATGCGAACTGGCTGCTCTGTGCTATTAGGCTAATGTAAAATGATAGATGGTAAAGATAAAGTCTTGGTTGTGCTGGCACCTATCCAACGATGGTAGGCTTGAGAGAAGTTCTGATGAAATAGAGCAATTTCACAAATAAGAATAACTCACTAAAGGAGATTCCATAACATGTACTGTCTTGATGTGATAGAAAGATCACCTAATTTTTGCATGTTAGACCACTTGGAGTTGAAGATGTCGTGTACCAGTATAATTACTGTACAGCATTTCTGCTGTTAAGCTATCTGTAGCTGGGAAAAGTTGAGAAAGACAGTTCCTAAATGATATTTCTCTTCATTATTAATAGAGAACTGAAAATATAGGGACCTTGAGAAAAGAACAGCTTAGTAGTTAAGAGCACTGACTGGGGAGACATGATGATATCCGAAACCGTGGGATCAAAATAGAGTTGGATTTGGAAGTAGAGGACTGAATTCGAGACTTAAATTTAACAAGCTGAGAAGAGTGAAAGCTCTCTGGGCCTGGACCAGGCTGTGGCATAGGGCTGACAGGAAGGGATGGCCTGGATTTGAGATAAGGGTCACCAATGAGGCTATATAATTGGGAACTCTCATATAGCCTCAATTAATCACTTGTTAAAATTTACTGAGGAAGGCCACATTCTGTTCAAATACCTCCACGTGTCTAAACCAAGCTTTCTAGCAGGGTTTATTCCCAAGTCCTTCAGGCAAAACAATTACATTCTTATGTTAATTTGGCAACTGAAGTCAGAGGAATGCCTCCATGGGAGTCTTGGGGTCAGGGAGTATTGCTAAATATATATCTCACTTCTGGCCCAAAGGACCCTTAGCATTAAAAAGAATTACTTGGTTTCACTTATATGAAAAAACACATTTTACATTGCTGAAACACAGGTGAGAGACATTTGTATCAAAATATTCTTAGGCATAAGAGAGAATGTATGAAAAGTACCTTCATTAAAAATTAGGAGTTTGCCAATCCAATTAAAAAGTGGGCGGAAGACCTAAATAGACATTTCACCAAGGAAGACATACAGATGGCCAAGAAACACATGAAAAGATGCTCAACATCACTAATTGTTAGAGAAATGCAAATCAAAAACTACAGTAAGGTATCACCTCACACAGGTCAGAATGGCTATTATCAAAAAATCTAGAAACAATAAATGTTGCAAAGGGTGTGGTGAAAAGGGAACCCTCTTGCACTGTTGGTGGGAATGTAAATTGATACAACCACTATGGAAAACACTATGGAGGTTCCTTAAAAAACTAAAAATAGAACTACCACATGACCCAGCAATCCCACTACTGGGCATATAACCTGAGAAAACCATAATTCAAAAAGGGACATGTACCACAATGTTCACTGCAGCACTATTTACAATAGCCAGGACATGGAAGCAGCCTAAGTGTCCATTGACAGATGAATGGATAAAGAAGATGTGGCACATATATACAATGGAAGATTACTCAGTCATAAAAAGAAACGAAATTGAGTTATTTGTAGTGAGGTGGATGGACCTAGAGTCTGTCATACAGAGTGAAGTAAGTCAGAAAGAGAAAAACAAATACCGTATGCTAACTCATATGACGCATATATATGGTACTGATGAACCTAGTTGCAGGGCAGGAATAAAGCTGTAGACAAAAACAATGGACTTGAGGGCACGGGATGGGAGGGGGAAGCTGGGGCAAAGTGAGAGTAGCATCGACATATATACACTACCAAATGTAAAATAGTTAGCTAGTGGGAAGCAGCCGCATAGCCCAGGGATATCAGCTTGGGGCTTTGCGATGACCTAGAGGGGTGAGATAGGGAGGATGGGAGGGAGGCTCAAAAGGGAGGGAACATGGGGACATATGTATGCATATGGCTGATTCACTTCGGTGTACAACAGAAACTAACACAGTATTGTGAAGCAATTATACTCCAGTAAAGATAAAAAAAATTAGGAGTTTGCGATTTAACATATACACACTATCACATATAAAATAATCAACAAGGACCTACTGTATAGTACAGGAAACTCTACTCAATATTCTATAATAACTTAAGTGGGAAAAGAACCTGAAAAAGAATAGACATATGTATATGTGTAACTGAATCACTTTACTATACACCTGAAGCTAACACAAGATTATAAATCAACTATACTCCAAGGTAAAATAAAAATTAAATTAAAAAAAAAGGTACGGGTTATTTTACTAGTATTCACTCTTTGCAATCATTGGTTCATAGAAAAACTGGGAAGAAAAAAGTGAGGCAAGGAAAGAGAAAATGCTAATGGTTTTTATGTTTGTTTTGTGTTTTTACAACACTGTACACATGCTACACATCCCTAACTATGCTTACATAATATCAGGCTATATAAAATCTTACATGATCATTAGCCAGATTATGTAGTCTTATGTTTACCATGGAAAGATCTATATTCTACTCCTTAGGCTACGAAATGCTATTTTATGCCTTGGAAAAAGCAAGTAATGAACAGGCTAGAAATACATTTTAATTTCCTTGGAATTCATAACTAATACTGATGACTTGTTGGATTCCTCCAACTCCTCTGATAACAGAAACAGTCTAATTAAAGCAACTTCACCCACATAAAAACATATGTTTCCTTTCTTAAACAACATTTAAATTTTGTTCTAGTATATTTAACATAAATATAAATGATCCTGTTTTAATTTCAGTATATCTGTATTTCAACTTTT
Source organism: Lagenorhynchus albirostris (assembly GCF_949774975.1). Lineage (NCBI taxonomy): Eukaryota > Metazoa > Chordata > Mammalia > Artiodactyla > Delphinidae > Lagenorhynchus > Lagenorhynchus albirostris. The sequence continues at coordinate 12,417,192 of NC_083110.1, forward strand.
TGATTTATTAATTGGATCTATCAGAACTTTAAGATTTCTTTGAGCTTATTTGGTTTTATTTACTTACATGTGAAAACATTAAAGCAATATGTATTTTGATTTTGCTTTTTACCAGATACACTTTGTTTTGTAACACAAATATTGAACTACTACTTTAAAAACTTGGTAAAATAACCATGAGTGATAATATTTAACTAAGCCATTCTTAGAGAAAGATCCTAGGAATAAGTTACTTAGGTAAATTCTGGAATAGCATTCTCTGGAGATAATCAACTAGACTGTTAATGCCATAACCTAGGGAATCTAGCTATATCAAATAATGATGCAAAATGGTGAACAGGAGCCATGACCACAGCTTGGTCAGATCCTATCTCTGCAGAAAGATGAGCAGGCTCTGATTGCTATTTTGTAATCCCAAGGATATTTTCTAAACATGAAATGCAAAAATCATGGGTGACTCTCATGTGATTTTTTTGGTTCAACTAATGACACTTGTGGCTTTCAGTGTTAAAAATGAGAAAGTCCCAGGCAAAATGGGTTGAGTTGGTCACCCTACTAATTATCCTTGCCTCTTCTCCTATCCCAGAAATGAATGTAATGTCTAGGGATATAGCTTTCATCTTGAGACAATAAGGGCAAAAGCTTTATGCAGACAGAAGTAAAAACAGATAGGGGAAAACCTAGGTCCCTAATTCCCTATTTGAGCAGCCATATCAGCTTTGAATCAGCTACCTCTAAATTTCATATTACGTGAGGAAATCCAACCTGGTTTTGTTCAAGTCACTGTAGTATGATTTCCTATTAAATGAAGCCAAATGCATTTCAAACTCATGGACACATTCAGCTGGATCTAGAATTCAAAGAAACTTCTTGGAAAAGTTGATGATTAATCTGAGTATTGATCAATGAGTAAAAATTAGCAAGGCAAAGAAAAGCTTTTAGCTTGGGGTCAAGCCACAGTACGCACTTCATGGAGTGACTAAAACTCTGCAGAGAACCCATACTGTTTCTGGCACGAAGAACCAGAGGACAAAGTTGAGGACAACCACAGCCACTAGAAAGTAGCTATAAGTATCTGAGGTGGCGGTAGGAGGGTTGCAAAATCAGATGGAAGCTCAGAACTTGAGGAAGAAGTGAAAAAAAACTGAAACTGTAAATATATTGGTACATATAAAAGACTATACTCTCCTCTTATTTATTAAAATAAATGACTATTTAAAAAAATTATACCATTGTGTTATGGGGTTTAATTCTGTAGATGTAATAATGATGCCTACAGTATAAAGGATGGAGAGTTACAATAAATGGCCTACATAGGTACAAGATTACTACATTTTATACAAAATAATGTTAACTCTAAGCATATTGTAAAATGTTTACTGTCTATATTTAAAAATATAGCTAAAAAGTCAATAAATAAACTAAAATGGAATTCTAAAAAAATTTAAGTAATCTAAAAGAAGGTAGCAAAGGAGAAACAAAGGAAAACAAAACAGAAGGGAAAAGCAAAAATCAAATAATAAAATATGAGATCCAAATTCAATCATATCAATAATTACAATAAATGTCAATGAACTAAATGATCCAATTAAAAATTAGCAAAAAACCATAAAGGATTAACCAAAAAAGGCACAAATATATGCTCTCTACAAGAATGAACTTTAAAATACAGACACAAATAGGCTGAAAGTAAATGGATGGGAAAAATTTACTATGCAAACAGTAAGCATTAGAAAGCCGGAGTGACTCAATATCCAATAAAATAAGCTTTAAGACAGAATACAACCAGAGATAAAAAGGACATTTCATAATGATAAAGCTCATAAGAAATAATAATCATAAATATGTGTATACCTGATAATAGAGTTTCAAAATACAGTGGACCCTTGAATAATGCAGGAGCGCTGACCCAGAGCAGTCGAAAATCTGTGTATAGCTTTATAGTTGGTGCTTGGCACCTGCAGTTCCGCATCTGTGTATTCAACCAACCATAGATCATGTAGTACTGTACTATATATTTACTGGAAAAAAAATCTGCATATAAGTGGACCCACACAGTTCAAACCTGGGTTGTTCAAGGGTCAACTGTATATGAAGCAAAAATTGACAGAATTAAAGGGAGACTTAAACAGACAATTTCATTATCATAGTAAGAGATATCAACACCCTTCTTTCGGCATTTGATAGATCTAGGCAAAATTCGATAAAGATATAAGTGATATGAATTACCTGGACTTACATGATACCCCCAATAACTACAGAATACACATTATTTTCAAGTGTACATGGTATGTACAATAATAAAGGAAATAAATTATACAAAGCATGTTTTCTGACCACAACAGAATTTAAAAAGAAATTAATATCTGTAAGGTATCTAAGAATTTACTGGGGGGAGACCAGATGGATATGAGAACTCAAGCTACTACAGGATGGACTGAAAGATAGTAGTGTTGAAACATATGTTCAAATATTGTCACCTGGAATTATTATTTATCAAAATAATACAAAAGTATTATAAAATACCCAAACTCCAATTTTAGGTAATAATCAAAGCAAGGGATATCGAAATACGAAGATTCCCAAATTAAATGTCGAAGGAAGAGGAACTATCAAAAAGATTAATTAGAACTTATGATAAAAATGTACATTTCTAGGAAAGGACAAATGTGGCCATTTCATTCAGAAGCCCTTGTAGAGTGTCTATATTTAGAAAAAGGAGCTTCACAGCTGGTTCCTGTTCAATCTGGGGAAACTAGAGGGCATCAATTCAACTCTTTGTATTTTACTTTCCTGTTTATTCTTTTCAACCTTCGTCATGAGATCTTAGAAGAATTAATGAATTAACAAGCTGAAACCATTTCAGGTTATTTGAGAAGATGGTGTTCATTTGGGTTTTATGTCCTTAGAGTATAAGTACTACTGGATGTTCAGTGGTTATATTGTATGCTTTTCCTCTAGAGCTGAAGTCTGTGAATACAATTCTTATCTGATCACAGTCTCTTCTATCTGGTAGTGCATAAAGCTAACATTTACACCAAGAAGTCTAAAAAAAGGGATACCCTAGGGATTAGAGGCACAGACTTTAATCATCTCCTAGCTGACAGGCTATGAGTTGTACTTTCAGAGCTGAGCAAGTAAGTAGTGGTTAAATTCTCATGACTAAAATGGGCTCCACCAGCCTCCACCTCCCCAAGCAACCTTGTTAGCTAGTTGTTGACTAAAGGTTACAAAGTATAGACTCCTGATACAATAAATCACGGCATCAGAAGCACACAGTGCTATGCATGAACATATCTGCAGGGCAGGAATAGAAACACGGACACAGACGTGTGGACACGGTGGGGGGGGGGGAAGAGGAGGGTGAGATGAATTGGGAGATTAGGATTGACATAAATACAATATCATGTGTAAAACAGATAGCTAGTGGGAACCTGCTGTATAGCACAGGGAACTCAGCTCGGTGCTCTGTGATGACCCAGATGGGTGGGATGGTGGAGGGAGGGAGGACCAAGAAGGAGGGGACATATGTATGTATACACATAGGTGATTCACTTCTCTGTATAGCAGAAACTAACAGAACATTTTAAAGCAATTATACTCCAATTTTTTAAAAATACTAAAAAAATAAAATAAAAAGAAATAAAGCAAAATTTTCATTTCTCCCTTGGAAAACTCGTTTAATTTTAAAAAGTAAGAGTGGTTTGAAAGTGGTTATTGATTACTTAATGTGCAACCACACCTGGGTGAAATATATTCATAAGACAGATTCGAGCAAGGTAAATGCAATTTGTTTGCCTTAAAAACCTGTCATCAGCATTATCTGACTGGATCAAACCTTTTTATTCTATGTTTCCATAGTACCATGTTCCTGGAATTGGTTGCAATTTTAGAGTTGTTTTTATGATTATTTGAATAATACCTTTTTCCTCTACTAGACTTTAAGTGTTAAGTGCAGAGAGCACGTTTATTTTCCTAACAATTATATTTCCAGCACTCAGCATAGTGACTGGCCCAAAGTATGCATTCAGTAAATATTTTTAGTGGAAAAAATTAATGATCAGTTGTATTCTTTCAACTCTATATTTCCTCATCTATATAATGTGGATAATAAAACATCATTAGCAAGTTTTAAAAAGATTAACTTAGATAACATATATTAATGTTCTTTATAATGAGCAAATTGTTTTGCAAATCTTATGCCACTTTATTTTTATATTACCCCCACCACCACCTCTCTCACTCTTTACCGAGTGTTACCATTCCATTCCTTTCTCCACCTCTTCTCTTCCTTTGTTATGTCCCCTTCTCTGCATCCTTATCTTCTCTCTTTGGATTCATTATGTCCCACTTGGGTCCTCCTTCCTGAAATGGAGGATGATTATGGTGGTGATGGTGATGACGACAACAACCACCGCCTCTAAGAATATAACACTGTGTGGTATTTCACCTGGATAATAAGGGTGGGAATACTAGAAATGAAAGTACACATGGTCATGGTTCCTTAAATATAGAGAACTGTATTTTTTTTGTCCTTGGAAATTTTTCTAAATCCTATGATATTATTTAATTACCCACAGCTTTCTCTTTTTGAGAAATAAAAGAAAAAAAGAAAACTGTACAGTGTTAATGTCCCACCATCTCAACACATCAGAAAGAGAAGGCTATTTTATAGCCATGTCTCTGTTCCTCTCAACTGTGTGCTATTGTGTAAGGCTTAAGATTAATCCAGATAGGGACCATCTCACTCACTCAAACCCAAAGAGTAAGTCCTTGCAGGGTGTCTTTGGATTCAGTGTTATGACTCTTTCCTCAAACTTCACATATCTGTAGCTAGTTAAATGGTGAAGCAAACCCTTATTGGTTCAATATGTAAACTATGTCCATTAGTTTATCAGCATTTTTTTGTGGGGTTTAAATCAGGCTTAAGTATAAGTTAAAGACTCACAGAGGCCAGTACATCTGGTTGTTTTATCGTGTGTACATCAGGTTTTCTAATGCAATGTTACTGCATTGCAAACTACTCCCAAATTAGTAACTTAAAGAAAAGACCATTATATTTGCTCAAGAATTCAGATAGAGTTCAGTTGAGTACTTTTTCTTCACCTTGTAGCATCAGCTGGGGTCATTCCCTTGGTTGCATTCAGCTGATGGATCAGTTGTATGCTATGCTTAATTGCAATGCTGAAATAGCTGAGGTTTTATTGTCCAAGACAGCTTCACTGACATATCTGGTCACTCACTTGGGATGCCTGGAACAGTTTGGGTATGGATGGGCATCTCTCTAACTGATCTCTCCAGTAAGGTAGCTGGATCTCCTTAAATGGTAGTTCAGGGCTCTAAGAAGGATGAACCAACTCTCTTAGGGTCTAGAGTTGGAAGTTACACAGCCCTGCTTTCAACACATTCTGTTTACCGAAGCAAGTCACAAGGCCAGCTCAGAATCAAGCAGCAGAGAAACAGGCTTTGCTTCTCAATGGGTGACTGGAAAGGCCTCCTTGAAAAAGAGCACGTGGAATGAGATATAGTTGTAACCATCTTTGGAAACAAAATCTACCACACTTGTATACATTTCCTGTTGGGTAGTTTTCTTCAAATAATTTTGGGATCAGTACCTTCCAAAGCAAAGGAATCGGAGACCTTCAAGATGGCAGAAGAGTAAGCATGGAGATCACCTTCCTCCCCACAAATACATCAGAAATACATATGCATGTGGAACAACTCCTACAGAACACCTACTGAACGCCGGCAGAAGACCTCAGACTTCCCACAAGGCAAGAAACTCCCCACGTACCTGGGTAACGCAAAAGAAAAAACAGAGACAAAAGAATAGGGATGGCACCTGCACCTCTGGGAGGGAGCTGTGAAGGAGGAAAAGTTTCCATACACTAGGAAGCCCCTTCACTGGCGGAGATGGGGGTAGCGCGGGTGAAGCTTTGGAGCCACAAGGAGAGTGCAGCAACAGGGGTGCGGAGGGCAAAGCAGAGAGACTCCTGCTCAGAGGACTGGTGCCGACCAGCACTCACCAACCCGAGAGGCTTGTCTGCTCACCACTGGCCAGGACGGGCGGGGGCTGGGAGCTGAGGCTCGGGCTTCGGAGGTCGGATGCCAGGGAGAGGACTGGGGTTGGCTGCGTGAACAAAGCCTGAAGGGGGCTAGTGCACCACGAGTAGCTAAGAGGGAGTCCGGGAAAAAGTCTGGAGCTGCCAAAGAGGCAAAAGAACATTGTTTCAGGGTGCGCAAGGAGAGGGGATTCAGAGCACTGCCTAAATGAGCTCCAGAGATGGGCGCGAGCCGTGGCTATCAGCGCGGACCCCAGAGATGGGCATGAGATTCTAATGCTGCTGCTGCCGCCACCAAGAAGCCTGTGTGCGAGCACAGGTCACTCTCCACACCTCCCCTCCCGGGAGCCTGTGCAGCCCGCCACTGCCAGGGTCCCGTGATCCAGGGACAGCTTCCCCGGGAGAACACACGGTGCGCCTCAGGCTGGTGCAACGTCACGCTGGCCTCTGCCTCCGCAGGCTCGCCCCACACTCTGTACACCTCCCTCCCACGTGCCTGAGTGAGCCAGAGGCCCCTAATCAGCCATTCCCTCAAACCCCTTCTGTCTGAAAAAAGAACAGATGCCCTCAGGCAACCTACACAGAGAGGTGAGTCCAAATCCAAAGCTGAACCCCAGGAGCCGTGTGAACAAAGAAGAGAAAGGGAAATCTCTCCCAGCAGCCTCAGGAGCAGCGGATTAAATCTCCACAATCAACTTGATGTGCCCTGCATCTGTGGAATACCTAAATAGAAAACGAATCATCCCAAAATTGAGGTGGTGGACTTTGGGAGCAATGATATATATATTTTTCTCATTTTTCTCTTTCTGTGAGTGTGTTTGTGTATGCTTCTTTGTGTGATTTTATCTGTAAAGCTTTGCTTTTACCATTTGTCCTAGGGTTCTGTCTGCCCGTTTTTTTGTTGGTTTGTTTTGGGTTTTTTTAGTATAGTGTTTAGTGCTTGTTATCACTGGTGGATTTGTTTTTTGGTTTGGTTGCTCTTTTCTTTCTTTCTTTTTTTAATTACTTTTAATTTTTTATTTTTAATAATTATTTTTTATCTTAACTGTTTTATTTAATTAATTCATTTATTTTCTTTCTTTCTTTTTTCCTCCCTTTTCTTCTAAGCCATTTGGCTGAAAGAGTCATGGTGCTCCGGTCAGGTGTCAGGCCTGTGCCTCTAAGGTGGGAGAGCCGAGGAGGCAAGAGACCAGGACATTGGTCCAACAGAGACATCCCGGCTCCATGTAATATCAAATGGCAAAAGATCTCCCAGAGATCACCATCTCAGCGCTAAGACGCAGCTCCACTCAATGACCAGCGAGCTACAGTGCTGGACGCCCTATGCCAAACAACTAGCAACACAGGAACACAACCACACCCACTACCAGAGAGGCTGCCTAAAATCATAATAAGCTCACAGACACCCCAAAACAGACCACCTGCCCAGCAGAAAGACGAGATCCAGCCTAATCCACCAGAACACAGGCACTAGTCCCCTCCACCAGAGAGCCTACAAAACTCACTGAACCAATCTTACTCACTGGGGGCAAACACCAAAAATAACGGGAATTACAAACCTGTGGCCTGCGAAACGAGACCCCAAACACAGTAGTTAATCAAAATGAGAAGACAAACACACAGCGGATGAAGGAGCAAGGTAAAAACCCACCAGACCAAACAAATGAAGAGGAAATAGGCAGTCTACCTGAAAAAGAATTCAGAGTAATGATACTAAAGATGATCCAAAATCGTGGAAATAGAAGGAAGAAAATACAAGAAACATTTAACAAGGACCAAGAAGAACTAAAGAGCAAACAAACAATTATGAACAACACAATAAATGAAATTAAAAATTCTCTATAAGGAATCAACAGCAGAATAACTGAGGAAGAACGGATAAGTGACCTTGAAGATAAAATAGTGGAAATAACTACTGCAGAGCAGAATAAAGAGAAAAGAATTGAGGGCAGTCTCAGAGACCTCTGGGACAACATTAAACGCACCAACACTCGGATTACAGGGGTCCCAGAAGAAGAAGAGAAAAAGAAAGGGACTGAGAAAATATTTGAAGAGATTATAGTTGAAAACTTCCCTAATGTGGGAAAGGAAATAGTCAATCAAGTCCAGGAAGTACACAGAGTCCCAAACAGGATAAATCCAAGGAGAAACATGCCAAGACACATATTATCACACAAACTATCAAAAATTAAATACAAAGAAAAAATATTAAAAGCAGCAAGGGAAAAACAACAAATAACATACAAGGGAATCCCCAAAAGGTTAACAGCTGATTTTTCACCAGAAACTCTGCAAGCCAGAAGGGAGTGGCAGGACATATTTAAAGTGATGAAAGGGAAAAACCTGAAAGTAATATTTAAACCAAGATTACTCTACTCAGCAAGGATCTCATTCAGATTCAATGGAGAAATTAAAAACTTTAGAGACAAGCAAAAGCCAAGAGAATTCACTACCACCAAACCAGCTTTACAACAAATGCTAAAGGAACTTCTCTAGGCAGGAAACACAAGACAAGGAAAAGACCTACAATAACAAACCAAAAACAATTAATAAAATGGTAATAGGAGCATACACATCAATAATTACCTTCAATGTAAATGGATTAAATGCTCCAACCAAAAGACACAGACTGGCTGAATGGATACAAAAACAAGACCCGTATATATGCTGTCTACTCTTGAGACACTCTAGACCTAGGGACACATACAGACTGAAAGTGAGGGGATGGAAAAAGATATTCCATGCAAATGGAAATCAAAAGAAAGCTGGGGTAGCAATTCTCATATGAGACAAAACAGACTTTAAAATAAAGATTATTACCAGAGACAAAGAAGGACACTATGTAATGATCAAGGGATCAATCCAAGAAGAAGATATAACAATTGTAAATACTTATGCACTCAACATAGGAGCACCTCAGTACATAAGGCAATTGCTAAAAGCCATAAAACTGGAAATTGACAGTAACACAAATATAGTAGGGGACTTTAACACCCACTTTCACCCATGGACAGATCATCCAAAATGAAAATAAATAAGGAAACACAAGCTTTAAAAGACACACTAAAGAAGATGAACTTAATTGATATTTACAGGACATTCCATCCAAAAACAACAGAATACACTTTCTTCTCAAGTGCACATGGAACATTCTCCAGGATAGATCATATCTTGGGTCACAAATCAAGCCTTGGTAAATTTAAGAAAACTGAAATCGTATCAAGTGTCTTTTCCGAGCACAGCGCTATGAGACTAGACATCATTTACAGGAAGAAATCTGTAAAAAATACAAACACATGGAGGCTAAACAATACACTACTTAATAACCAAGAGATCACTAATGAAATCAAAGAGGATATAAAAAAAATCTAGAAACAAATGACAATGAAAAGACAATGACCAAAAACCTATGGGATGCAGCAAAAGCAGTTCTAAGAGGGAAGTTTATAACAATGAAATCCTACCTCAACAAACAGGAAACATCTCAAATAAACAACCTAACCTTACACCTAAAGCAATTAGAGAAAGAAGAACAAAAAAACCCCAAAGTTAGAAGAAGAAAAGAAACCATAAAGATCAAATCAGAAATAAATGAAAGAAATGAAGAAAACAATAGCAAAGATCAATAAAACTAAAAGCTGGCTGTTTGAGAAGATAAACAAAATTGATAAACCATTAACTAGACTCATCAAGAAAAAAAGGGAAGAGACTCAAATCAATAGAATTAGAAATGAAAAAGTAGAAGTAACAACTGACACTGCAGAAATACAAAGGATCATGAGATTACTACAAGCAACTATATGCCAATAAAATGGACAACCTGGAAGAAATGGACACATTCTTAGAAAAGCACAACCTTCCAAGACTGAACCAAGAACGAATAGAAAATATAAAAAGAACCATCACAAGCACTGAAATTGAGACTGTGATTAAAAATCTTCCAACAAACAACAGCCCAGAAATAGATGGCTTCACAGGCGAATTCTATCAAACATTTAGAGAGGAACTAACACCTATCCTTCTCAAACTCTTAAAAATATAGCAGAGGGAGGAACAATCCCAAACTCATTCTATGAGGCCACCATCACTCTGATACCAAAACCAGACAAAGGTGTCACAAAGAAGGAAAACTATAGGTCAATATCACTGATGAACAAAGATGCAAAAATCCTCAACAAAATACTAGCAAACAGAATCCAACAGCACATTGAAAGGATCATACACCATGACCAAGTGGGGTTTATCCCAGGAATGCAAGGATTCTTCAATATATGCAAATCTATCAATGTGATACACCATATTAACAAACTGAAGGAGAAAAACCATATGATCTTCTCAATAAATGCAGAAAAAGCTTGGACAAAATTCAACACCCCTTTATGATAAAAAAAAAAACCTCAAGAAAGTAGGCATAGAGGGAACTTTGCTCAACATAATAAAGGTCATATATGACAAATCCACACCCAACATTGTTCCCAATGATAAAAAAAATGAAACCATTTCCACTAAGATCAGGAACAAGACAAGGTTGCCTACTCTCACCACTATTATTCAACATAGTTTTGGATGTTTTAGCCATAGCAATTAGAGAAGAAAAAGAAATAAAAGGAATCCAAATTGGAAAATAAAAAGTAAAGCTGTCACTGTTTCCACATGACATGATACTATACATAGAGAATCCTAAAGACACTACCAGAAAACTACTAGAGCTAATCAATGAATTTGGTAAAGTAGCAGGAAACAAAATTAATGCACAGAAATCTCTTGCCTTCACCTAAACACTAATGATGAAAAATCTGAAAGAGAAATTAAGGAAACACTCCCATTCACCACTGCAACAAAAAGAATAAAATACCTAGGAATAAACCTACCTAAGGAGACAAAACACCTGTATGCAGAAAACTATAAGACACTGATGAAAGAAATTAAAGATGACACAAACAGATGGAGAGATATACTATGTTCTTGGATTGGAAGAATCAACATTGTGAAAATGACTCTACTACCGAAAGCAATCTACAGTTTCAGTGCAATCCCTATCAAACTACCACTGGCATTTTTCACAAAACTAGAACAAAAAAGTTCACAATTTGTATGGAAACATAAAAGACCCCGAATAGCCAAAGGAATCTTGAGAAAGAAAAACGGAGCTGGAGGAGTAAGGTTCCCAGACTTCAGACTATACTACAAAGTTACAGTAATCAAGAGAGTGTTACTGGCACAAAAACAGAAATATAGATCAATGGAACAGGATAGAAAGCCCAGAGATAAACCCAAGCACATATGGTCACCTTATCTTTGATAAAGGAGGCAAGAATATACAATGGAGAAAAGACAGCCTCTTCAATAAGTGGTGCTGGGAAAACTGGACAGCTACATGTTAAAGAATGAAAGTCGAACACTTCCTAACACCATACAAAAAAATAAACTGAAAATGGATTAAAGACCTAAATGTAACACCAGACACTATAAAACTGTTAGAGAAAAACATAGGCAGAACACTCTATGATATAAATCACAGCAAGACCCTTTTTGACCCACCTCCTAGACACATGGAAATAAAAACAAAAATAAACAAATGGGACCTAATGAAACTTAAAAGCTTTTGCACAGCAAAGGAAACCATAAACAAGATGAAAAGACAACCCTCAGAATGGGAGAAAACATCTGCAAATGAAGCAACTGACAAAGGATTAACCTCCAAAATTTACAAGCAGCTCATGCAGTTCAGTATCAAAAAGATAAACAACCCAATCCAAAAATGGGCAGAAGATCTAAGTAGACATTTCTCCAAAGAAGATATACAGATTGACAACAAACACATGAAAGGATCCTCAACATCACTAATCATTAGAGAAATGCAAATCAAAACTACAGTGTGGTATCACCTCACCCCAGTCAGAATGGCCATTATCAAAAAAATCTACAAACAATAAATGCTGGAGAGGGTGTGGAGAAAAGGGAACCCTCTTGCACTGTTGGTGGGAATGTAAATAGATACAGCCACTATGGAGAACAGTATGGAGGTTCCTTAAAAAGCTAAGAATAGAACTACCATACGACCCAGCAATCCCACTACTGTGCACATACCCAGAGAAAACCGTAATCCAAAAAGTCATGTACCACAATGTTCATTTCAGCATTATTTACTATAGCCAGGACATGGAAGCAACTTAAGTGTCCAGATGACACTTAAGATGAATGGATAAAGGAACTTATCCATTATAAGTTGGATAAAGGAACTTATGGAACAAAAGGAACTTATGGAACAAAAAACTTAAAGGAACAAATGGATAAAGGAACTTATCCATTATATCCATCATAACTTATCCACTTAAGATGAATGGATAAAGGAAGCAACTTAAGTGTCCAGATGACACAGATGAATAGATAAAGAAGATATGGCACATATATACAATGGAATATTACTCAGCCATAAAAAGAAACGAAATTGAGTTATTTTTAGTGAGGTGGATGGACCTAGAGTCTGTCATACAGAGTGAAGTAAGTCAGAAAGAGAACAACAAATACCGTATACTAACACATATATATGGAATCTAAAAAGAAAAAAAAAGAAAAGCATGGTTCTGAAGAACCTACGGGTAGGACAGGAATAATGATGCAGACATAGAGAATGGAATTCAGGACGCGGGGAGGGGGAAGGGTACGCTGGAATGAAGTGAGAGAGTGGCATGGACTTATATATACCACCAAATGTAAAATATATAGCTAGTGGGAAGCAACCACATAGCACAGGGAGATCAGCTCAGTGCTTTGTGACCACCTAGAGGGGTAGGATAGGGAGGGTAGGAGGGAGATGCAAGAGGGAGGAGATATGGGGTTATATGTATATGTATAGCTGATTCACTTTGTTATACAGCAGAAACTAACACACCATTGTAAAGCAATTATACTCTAATAAAGATGTTAAAAAAAATCCAAAGAACCCTAAGTTAAAATTAAAAACAAAAAACAAAAAAAACCCAGAGGAATCTTAGAAGTTGCCTAGCCTAACACGTAAACCTATCAATAATACTATATATAACGTCTCTGGCAGATTGTTAACCTCTCCATGCTCAACAGTTACTGTGATAGAGCAAGAAACATTTCAAGAAGCAGTTCGTATTCGGACTATTGTAATTTCCTCAGAATTTAAACAAGATCTACAAATTGCATTTAGTTAAGAAATTCACCTTTTAATCAATAACAGAAAATTTTTTACCCTCTTTATTACTTGTCATTTATTTGATAAAGAAACTGGCTCATTTATCTTATAGAAATTCCCCCATTCTGAACTTGGCTTATTGCTTCCTTGGGATTGTTGTTTCACATGTTCCTCTATCCTCTATATTTCCTGCAAAATGGTAATTCATGCCTAATTAAATTTCCTGGCACGAATACATCATTGGTGATGTTGGATGCTTATGATCAAATCACTTCAGGAGGCACATAATCACTGGCTGTCTCTCTTTGTGTGATTTAAAATTTATCAGTGGGTTCAGGTGCAATCAGCCTAATCTCCCAAGTATTGATATAAAGTTCCCCATGAATCTTTCTTGTAGTTGTTTTAGCATTCAAAATGCATTACTTCATTAGGTGTTGCAAGCTGATTACTTCCTAATTCTATAATTCTGCGTTTATTAGCTGAAATTATTCTCTTAATATTGTTGATTACACAGTTTGTATAGCAAGAGAAAAATAAATGCTTCATTTTTTTCCTTTTATTTTCCAGTTTTTAGAATAATGATTTGGTGACCTAGCAACCTTTGAAGGTGACCAGCAGGTTTTGTTTTAAACTCATGCATTTTAACGCATTTGCTTCAATCCATTGGAGTCATTATTCTTTTGATGCATAAATACCCATCTTTGGCCTGTAACAACACTTTCAAAGTGGTATACTGACTTCTCCTGACACAACCACAGTCGTCTTGGATCACGTTCATGCTTTCCAGCATAATAAGATGTCCCAAGGTAATCTTGTACGTTTCTTGCCAGTATGTGGCATTAGCCATTTCTCCTAAGTTTCTCCTAGTCTTAGTAAGAACAGGTATTTACAGATATCACTCCAGGGTCAGTGATTTATTTCTACCGTGTTGATATTACTTCCAGGAACTTTTCCATGGATAGTGCAAGCAACTAAATATTTTTTAAAAGGAAAAATGCATCATGAATCCATAGTGGTATTAACAATCCAATTTAAGATTAAGGATTTTTCCTTAACTAATTTAGTATCAGTATTTGTAACTCTTTTCACTTACTCTGAAATAATAATTCCAAAAGATATGAACATAACTATTTATGGATAAAGAAAATAAGTAATGAAATTAATGAATTATATGAGAACCTAATACATATTCATTATAAAGTAGCAATACCAATATGATTATTAAGTATGTTTTAATTTTCTTTTTTATCTTTTTGTCATGAGGATATATCTCCTAGGAATGTACATTCAAATTACTGAGTTTTGTAGATACTTGAAAGATTTCTTCTATGTGTGACTAAGCTACCAATATGACATAGAGTTAGTTTTACTTATTTCATTTTGTTATTGAGTTTTTAAAGGTATTTCTTTGTCTTTCAGGTTACTTTGACTTACGATGACTATACATATTTTGTTTATACAATTATCTTTTCAAAACAATTTTAAGATATAACTCATATAACAAAATTCACCCATTTAAAGTACACAATAAAATGTTGCTTAGTGTATTCACAGTGTCCAACCACAACCATAACCTAAGTTTAAATCATTTTTGTTCACCCAAAAAGAAAGCCTGTATTCATCAGCAGTCACTCCCCGTTCCCCACCACTTCCATGCCCTTACGCCCTACGTAATCACCAATTTACTTTCCATCTCTATAGATCTGCCTATTCTGGACATTCCATGTGAATGGACTCATCGAATATCATTGGTGACTGGCTTCTTTCACTTATCATAGTGTTTGCAAGGTTCATCCATGTTGTAGCGTCTATCAGTACTTCATTCCTTTTTATTGATGGATAATATGCCTTTATGGAGGAAAGGATCAAGATGGAAGAGTAAGAAGACACTGAAGTCACACCCTCCCACAGGCATATACGAAAATTACGACGACTTACAGAGTAACTGTTTATGAGAATGACCTGAAGACTAACAGAAAGGATTGTCCACAACTAAAGATATAAACGAAAAGCCAAAACAGACATGTAGGAGGGGCACAGATGTGGTCTAGTCAGGACCCACACTCCCACGCTGGCAACCCAGAAACAGGAGGGCTAGCACAACCACAGAGGTCCTCCCAGAGAGGGGTCCAAGCCCTGAATCAGGTTCCCTAGCTCAGTGGTCCTGCACCCAGTAAGTCAGGCTTTGAAAACCAGTAAGGCTTATGTTTGGGAGAGCCCTAGGGCTATAAGAGACTCTGTTTTTAAAGGGCACACACAATCTCACATATATTGACTCCCAGAGCAAAGGCAGTAATTTGAAAGGCGCCTAGGTCAAACCCATGTGCTGACCCTGAAAAGCCTCCCAGAGACACAAGTGGTAGCCGGGACTCTGCCTGGGGACTGAGACAATGATGGCAGAGCCATTTTGGGGAATCTCACTCTACCATGCTGACAAAATGCTGGAAAGTGTCATTTTGGGATCTCCCCTCTAGCCTTTTAGCACTGGGGGCCTGTCCCACCCACCCACAGGCCCACAGCAGTCACACACAACCAGACTGCATGGCCAGATGAACAAGGAGCTAGCCCCACCCTTCAGCACACCTGTAGCCACTGAACAAGGCAGGGCCTCAGAGCCAGCTGGGCTAGGGGACAACACCACCTACCAGCAGGCCCATAATAGTTGGCACCATAACAACAGAAGCACACACACAGCTCACAAAGGGGACACTCTGGGAGCATCTAGCTCAGGTGGCCAGAGGGGAGTGTGATTTGGGCCCCATAGGACAATTCCTACATAAGGCCAATTCTCCAAGATTGGGAGATGTGATGGACATAGAAATACAAATACACAGGAAAAAAAACACAGAAAATTAGGCAAAATGAAGACACAGAGGAATGTGTTCCAAAGAAGGAATAAGACAAAAACCTCAGAAAATGTACTAAAGGAAATGGAGATGAGCAACCTACTTGATAAAGAATCAAAATAATGATCATTAAAAACGATCACTGATCTTGGGAGAATGGATGACCACAGTGAGAACTTCAACAAAGAATTAGAAAATATAAAAAAGAACCAATCAGAGCTGAAGAATACAATAACTAAATGAAAAATACACTAGAGGAAATCAATAGTAGATTAGATGATATGGAAGAATGGAACAGTGATCCGGAAGACAGGGTAGTGGAAATCTCTCAAGCTGAAAAGAAAAAAAAGAATTAAAAAAAATGAGAACAGCTTAAGGGACTTCTGGGACAACAGCAAGTGTACTAACATTTGCATTATAGGAGTCCCAGTGGAAAAAAGAGAGAGAGAAAGGCAGAAAACTTATTTGAAGAAATAACAGCTGAAAACTTCCCTAACTTGGGAAGAAAACAGACATCCAAGACCAGGAAGTACTGAGAATCCCAAACAAGATGAAGCCAAAGAGGTCCACACCAATACATTGTAATTAAAATATCAAGAATTAAAGATAAAGAGAGAATCTTAAAAGCAGTGAGAGAAAAGCAACTAGATATGTAAAAAGGAACTCCCATAAGACTATCAGCTACCTTTTCAGTGGGAACTTTTCATGCCAGAAGAAAGTGGCATGATAAAGTCAAGGTGCTAAAAGAAAATTTAAAAAACCTACATCCAAGAATGCTTTACCCAGCAAGGTTATCATTCAGAATTGAAGAAGAGATAAAGGGTTTTACAGTCAAGCGAACACTAGCACAGTTCATCACCACGAAACCAGCCTTATGGAAATGTTAAAGGGACTCCTCTAAGTGGAAAAGAAAAGGCCACAATGAGAAATTTAAAAATTATGAAAGGAAAAATCTCACTGGTAAAGGCTAATATATAGTATAGGTAGTGGATAAGCCATTTATAAAGCTAGCAGGAAGCTTAAAAGACAAAAGTAACAAAATAATCTATATCTATAAGTAAAGAATACAAAATTAAAAGACATAAAATATGACATCAAAAACATAAAATGTGGGGAGTGGTAAAAATATAGGGCTTTTAGAATGTGTTCAAGCTTAAGAAATCATTAACTTAAGATAGGTACTTATATATAGGTTGTTATATATGAACCTCATGGTGACCAAAATCCAAAAATCTGTAATAGATACACAAAAAATAAAGAGACACAAAGCCAAACATAACACTAAAGATACTCATCAAATCACAAGGGAAGAGAGCAAGAAGAGAGGAAGAGAGAAGAACTACAAAAATAACCAGAAAAAACTAATAAAATGGCAAAAATTACATACCTATTAATAATTACTTTAAATGAAAATGGATTAAATGTTCCAATCAAAAAACATACAGTGTCTGAATGGATTAAAAAGAGGAAGACCCATGTATATGCTGCTATAAGAGACTTACATCAGATCTTAAGACACACACAAACTGAAAGGGAGGGGATGGGAAAAGATATTCCATGCAAATGGAAATGAAAAGAAAGCTGGGATACCAGTACTTACATTAGAAAAAAGACTTTAAAACAAAGACTGTAACAAGAGACAAAGAATGGAATTAAATAATAAAGGGATCAATCCCACAAAAAATATAATACTTGCAAATATCTATGCACCCAACATAAGTGTACTCAAATTTATAAAGCAAATATTAACAGACATAAAGGGAAAAATGAATAGAATAATAGTAGAGAACTTTAACACCCGACTTACATCTGGAAAGATCATCCAGACAGAAAATCAATAAAGAAATATTGGCCTTAAATGACACATTAGACTAGATAAATTTTATAGATATATACAGAACATTCCATCCAAAAACAGCACAATACACATTCTTTTTAAGTGGACATGGAACATTCTCCAGGATAGATCACATGCTAGGCCATGAAACAACTCTCAGTAAACTTGAGAAGACTGAAATCCTATCAAGCATCTTCTCTGACCAAAATGGTATGAGACTAGAAATTAAGTATAAGAAAAAAAATGAAAAAAACCCCCAACATATAGAGTCTAAATGATATGCTACTAAACAATGAATGCGTTACTGAAGAAATAAAAAATGAAATAAAAAACTGAACAAATGAAAATGGAAACACAACATACCAAAATCTATGGGACACAGCAAAAGCAATTCTAAGTGGGAAGTTTACAGTCAGTCGTACAGGCCCACCTCAGGAAATAAAAAAAATCTCAAATAACAATCTAACCTCACACATGAAGGAAGTAGAAAAAGAAGAACAAACAAAACCCAAATTTAGTAGAAGAAAGGAAATAATATATACTCAAGTAGAAATAAATGAAATAGAGACTAAAAAAATAAAAACTGGTTGATTGGTTCTTTGAAAAGATAAACAAAGTTGATCAACCTTTAGTCAGACTCATCAAGAAAGAGAAGGCCCAAATAAAAATGAAAGAGAAGTTACAACCAATACCACAGAAATAAAAAAGATCATATGAGATTACTACAATTAAATGCCAACAAACTGGATAACTTAGAAGAAATGGGTACATCCTTAGATATGTACAATCTCCTAAGACTGAATAAGGAAGAAACAGAAAATCTGAACAGACCAATCACCAGTAATGAAATTGAATCAGTAATCAAAAAATTCCCAACAGACAAAATTCCAGAAACAGTTTCACAGGTGAATCCGACCAAACATTTACAGAAGAGTAAACACCTATCCTTTTCAAACTACTCCAAAAAACTTTTAAGGAATGCTTCCAAATTCATTCTACAAGGCCAGCCCTGATTCAAAAATCAGATAAAGCCACCATACACAAAAAAATTACAGGCCAATATCACTGATGAATATAGATGCAGAAATCCTCAACATCATATTAGAAAGCCAAGTTTAACAATATATTAAAAGGATCATACATCATGATGAAATGGGATTTATCCCAGGGATGCAAGGATGATTCAATAACTTCAAATGAATCAATGTGATATACCACATTAACAAAAGGAAAGATAAAAATCATCATTTCACTAGATGCAAAAAAAGATTTTGAAAAAATTCATCATCCATTCAAGATAAAAACTCTAAAAAAAGTGGGTATACAGGGATCACACCTCAACATAATAAAGGCCATATATGACAAACCCAAAGCATATATCATATGCAACAGTGACAAGCTGAAAGCATTTCCTCTAAGATTAAAAACAAGGGAATGATGCCCACTCTCACATTTTTATTCAACAAACTATTGGAAGTCCTAGCCACAGCAATCAGACAAGGAAAAGAAATAAAACACATGTAAGTTGGAATAGAACAAGTACAACAGTCACTATTTGCAGATGACATGATATTATATATAGAAAAATGCTAAGGACTCTACCAAAAAACTATTTATATGGATTCAGTAAATTTGCAGGATATAAAATTAATATACATAAATCTGTTGCATTTCTATACACTAATAACACACTAACAAACATAAATTAGGAAAACAATCCCTTTTACAATTACATGAAAAAGAATAAAATACCTGCTAATAAATCTAACCAAGGGAAAAAAAGAAAAAAAATCATGAAAGTATCTTTTAGCAAACAGTGGTCTGTGAATTTAAAATATTGACATCTAGTGTTGAAATATACTGACATAAACTTACTTAAATTAAAAATGTAACAGATATTTAACTGTAAAAACATAAATCTAACCAAGGAAGTAAAAGACCTATAACTGAAAATTATAAGATACTGATGAGAGAAACTGAAGATGACACAAGCAAATGGAAAGACATACTGTGCTCATGGATTGGAAGAATTAATACTGTTAAAGATAGTTACTGGACTTATTGTAGTGATTTCACAGTGCATTTAAATGACAAATCACTAGGCTGTACATCTGAAATTAATGTAATATTGCATACCAATTATATTTCAATAAAAAAGAATTAGTAAAACATTTCCAGTTCAACATATATTTACTAAATGCCTTCTCATTCTAAATAAAAGCTATTAATTAAAAATATTCTGCTATATGAATATTCCATTATATAGATATTCTGTATGTATCGTATCCATTTATCATGGATATTTTGATGGATGATGGGTATTTTGGTTGTTTCCACATTTTGCTATTATGAATAATACTACTATGAACAGAACATTTATGTACAAACTTTTGGGTAGACATATGTTTTCACTTCTCTTGGGTGTTTAAAAGGTATGTTTCTTTCTTAGTGTAGAAAACAGTAGTGACTCTATTGTTTGTCATGTTATACTAGACCCAGTACTAAGAACTTACATACCACCTTATGCAATAATACAGAAAAAAATATCTTAGGTAGTTGTCCCCACTTTTTCTTACTTAGCAGATGTCCAAAGAAGTTGCCCCCACAAAAGAGCAAAGGAAAGTAAAATCAAATTTCGGTTATATCAGCCATGCCTCCTTTGATTTCTTGCCAACACTTTACAACTACCTCAATTCAGGTTTTTGACGATTTTAGCTTTCTACCCACAGCTCAAAAATATCTTTTATGGATATTCATTTGTATATCTCTTCCTGACTGACCCAAACAATCAAAGGGTACTTACTGATAGAGGTAGAGGAAAAGGAGAATTATGTAATGGGAAAAGCAAGTAGTTGAAAGTCAGAGATCTGCACTCATATCATGACTTTAACTCAGTAGCAGTCTAACCCAGAACAAATTACTACTTAGTTTC
Organism: Lagenorhynchus albirostris; assembly: GCF_949774975.1. Lineage (NCBI taxonomy): Eukaryota > Metazoa > Chordata > Mammalia > Artiodactyla > Delphinidae > Lagenorhynchus > Lagenorhynchus albirostris. The sequence goes on from NC_083110.1 coordinate 12,438,034, forward strand.
TCTGTGCCCAGGTTCATTCTCTGTAAAAAGAAGGCAAACAGAATGGAAACTACCAGAGGGTTTCTACAGGCGTGCTCTCCATTAGCAATGTTTCTGTTTGACTGAAAGCTTCCCTAAGAAACAAATTCATAGAGAGACGGGTTCAAGATGGTGGAGTAGAAGGATGTGCTCTTACTCCCTCTTGCGAGAGCAGTGGAATCACAACTAACTGCTGAAGAGTCATTGACAGGATGACACTGGAGCTCACAAAAAAAGATAACCCACATGCAAAGACAAAGGAGAAGCCGCAGTGAAATGGACTTCGACAGGACTGGGGGAAACAGAGATTCCACTCTTGGAGGGAACACACAAAGTAGTGCACACATCAGGACCCAGGGGAAAGGATCAGTGACCCCACAGGAGACTGAACCAGACCTACCTGCTAGTGTCGGAGGGTCTCCTGCAGAGGCGGGGGGTGGCTGTGGCTCAGTGTGGGGACAAAGACACTTGCAGCAGAAGTTCTGGGAAGTATTCCTTGCCATGAGTCCTCCCGGAGTCCACAGTTAGCCCCACCAAAGGGCCTGGAGTCTCCAGTGCTGGGTCACCTCAGGCCAAACACCCAACAGGGAGGGAACTCAGCCCCACCCCTCAGCACACAAGCAGATTAAAGTTTTACTGAGCTCTACCCACCAGAGCAACACCCAGCTCTACCCACTACCAGTCCCTCCCATCAGGAAGCTTGCACAAGCCTCTTAGATAGCCTCATCCACCAGAGGGCAGACAGCAGAAGAAAGAACTACAATCCTGCAGCCTGTGGAATGAAAAAGCACATTCACAGAAAAATAGACAAAATGAAAAGGCAGAGGACTATGTACGAGATAAAGGAACAAGATAAATCCCCAGAAAAACAATTAAATGAAGTGGAGATAGGCAACCTTACAGAAAAAGAATTCAGAATAATGATAATGAAGATGATACAGGACCTCGGAAAAAGAATGGAGGCAAAGATCCAGAAGATGCAAGAAATGTTTAACAAAGACCTAGAAGAATTAAAGAACACAGATAAACAATACAATAATTGAAATAAAAATAGACTAGAAGGAATAAATAGCAGAATAACCGAGGCAGAAGAATGGCTAAGTGACCTGGAAGACAGAATGGTGGAATTAACGGCCACGGAAAGGAATAAAGAAAAAAGAATGAGAAGAAATGAAGACAGCCTAAGAGACCTCTGGGACAACATTAAATGCACCAACATTCGAATTATAGGGGTCTCAGAAGGTGAAGAGAGAGAAAGGACCAGAGAAAATATTGGAAGAGATTACAGTCGAAAGCTTCCCTAACATGGGAAAGGAAATAGCCACCCAAGTCCAGGAAGTGCAGTGAGTCCCATACAGGATAAATCCAAGGAGAAACATGCCAAGACACACAGTAATCAAATTGGCAAAAATTAAAGACAAAGAAAAATTATTAAAAGCAACAAGGGGAAAACAACAAATAACATATAACAAATAACAAATATTTGAAAATAGCAAATAACAGGGAACTCCCATATGGTTAGCACCAATTTCTCAGCAGAAACTCTACAAGCCAGAAGGGAGTGGCATGATATACTTAAAGTGATGAAAGGGAAGAATGTACAACCAATAACGCTACCCAGCAAGGAGCTCATTCAGATTCAATAGAGAAATCAAAAGCTTTACAGACAAAGCAAATGCTAAGAGAATTCAGCACCAACAAACCAGCTCTACAACAAATGCTAAAGGAACTTCTCTATGTGGGAAACACAAGAGAAGAAAAGCACATACAAAAACAAACCAAAAACAATTAAGAAAATGGTAATAGGAACATACATATCGATGATTACCTTAAATGTGAATGGATTAATTGCTCCAACCAAAAGACACAGGCTCCCTGAATGGATACAAAAACAAGACCAATCTACATGCTGTCTACAAGAGACCCACTTCAGACCTAGGGACACATAAAGACTGAAAGTGAGGGGATGGAAAAAGATTTTACATGCAAATGGAAATCAAAAGAAAACTGGAGTAGCAATACTCATATCAGATAAAATAGACTTTAAAATACAGAATGTTACAAGAGACAAGGAAGAACACTACGTAATGATCAAGTAAGAACACTACATCAATCCAAGAAAATATAAAAATTATAAATATATATGCACCCAACATAGGAGCACCTCAATACATAAGGCAAATGCTAACAGCTATAAAAGAGGAAATTGACAGTAACACAGTAATAGTGGGGGACTTTAACACCTCACTTACACCAATGGAAAGATCATCCAAACAGAAAATTAATAAGGAAACACAAGCTTTAAATGACACAACAGACAGATTAATTGATATTTATAGGACATTCCATCCAAAAATAGCAGATTACACTTTCTTCTCAAGGGCACATGGAATATTCTCCAGGATACATCACATCTTGGGTCACAAAACAAGCCTTGGTAAATTTAAGAAAACTGAAACCATATCAAGCATCTTTTCTGACCACAACATTTTGAGATTAGAAATCAATTATAGGGAAAAAAATGTAAAAAACACAAATACATGGAGGCTAAATGATATGTTACTAAATAACCAAGAGAACACTGAAGAAATCAGAGAGAAAATCAAAATATACCTAGAGACAAATGACAACAAAAACACGATGATCCAAAACCTATGGGATGCAGCAAAAGCAGTTCTAAGAGGGAAGTTTATAGCAATACAATCCTACCTCAAGAAATAAGAAAAATATCAAATAAACAATCTAACCTTACACCTAAGGAACTAGAGAAAGAAGAAAAACAAAACCCAAAATTAGTAGCAGGAAATAAATGACAAAGATCAGAGCAGAAATAAATGAAATAGAAACAAAGAAAACAGCAGCAAAGATCAATAAAAGTAAAAGTTGGGTCTTTGAGAAGATAAACAAAACTGATAAATCTTTAGCCAGACTCATCAAGAAACAGAGGGAGAGGCCTCAGATCAATAAAATTAGAAATGAAAAAGAAGTTACAGCAGACACCACAGAAATACAAAGCATCATAAGAAACTAGTACAAGCAACTCTATGCCAATAAAATGGACAATCTGGAAGAAATGGACACATTCTTAGAAAAGCACAACCTTCCAAGACTGAACCAGGAAGAAATAAAAAATATGAACAGACCAATCACAAGCACTAAAATTGAAACTGTGATTAAAAATCTTCCAACAAACAAAAGTCCAGGACCAGATAGCTCCACAGGTGAATTCTATCAAATATTTAGAGAAGAGCTAACACCCATCCTTCTCAAACTCTTCCAAAAATTGCAGAGGAAGGAACACTCCCAAATTCATTCTATGAGGCAACCATCACCCTGATACCAAAACCAGACAAAGATACCACAAAAAATATGAAAATTACACACCAATATCGTTCATGAATATAGATGCAAAAATCCTCAACAAAATACTAGCAAATAGAATGCAACAACACATTAAAAGGAACATACACCATGATCAAGTGGGGTTTATTACAGGGATGCAAGGATTCTTCAATATATGCAAATCAATCAATGTGATACACCATAGTAACAAAATGAAGAATAAAAACCATATGATCATATGAATAGATGCAGAAAAAGCTTTTGAGAAAATTCAACACTGATTTAGGATAAAAACTCTAGAAAGTGGGTACAGAGGGAACCTACCTCAACATAATAAAGGCCACATATGACAGACCCAAACCCAACATCATTCTCAACGGTGAAAAACTGAAAGAATTCCCTCTAAGATCAGGAACAAGACAAGGATGTCCAACCTCGTCACTCTTATTCAACATAGTTTTGGAAGTCCTAGCCACGGCAATCAGAGAAGAAAAAGAAATAAAAGGAATACAAATTGGAATAGAAGTAAAACTGTCATTGTTTGCAGATGACATGATACTATACATAGAAAACCCTAAAGATGCCACCAGAAAATTACTACAGCTAGTCAGTGAATTTGGTTAAGTTGCAGGATACAAAATTAATGCACAGAAATGTCTTGCATTCCTATACACTAACAACAAAAGATCAGAAAGGGAAATTAAGGAAAAAATCCCATTCACCAATGCAACAAAAAGAATAAATTACCTAGGAATAAACCTACCTAAGGAGGTAAAAAACCTGTACTCAGAAAACTATAAGACACTGATGAAAGAAATCAAAGATGACACAAAAAGATGGAGAGATATACCATGTTCTTGGATTGGAAGAATCAACATTGTGAAAATAACTATACTACCCAAAGCAATCTACAGGTTCAATGAAATCCCTATCAAATTACCAACGGCACTTTTTACAGAACCAGAACAAAAAACATCTTAAAATCTGTATGGAGACACAAAAGACCCTGAATAGCCAAAGAAATCTTGAGGGAAAAAAACGGTGCTGGAAGAATCAGACTCCCTGACTTCAGACTATACTATAAAGCTACAGTAATCAAGACAATATGGTACTGGCACACAAACAGAAATATAGATCAATGGAACAGGATAGAAAGTCCAGAGATAAACCAACACACCTATGGTCAACTAATCTATGACAAAGGAGGCAAGTATATACAACAGAGAAAAGACAGTCTCTTCAATAAGTGGTGCTGGGAAAACTGGACAGCTACATGGAAAAGAATGAAATTAGAACACTCCCTAATAACATACACAAAAATAAACTCAAAGGATTAAAGACCTAAATGTAAGGCCAGACACCATCAAACTCTTAGTGGAAAACACAGGAAGAACACTCTATGATATAAGTCACAGCAAGATCCTTTTTGACCCACCTCCTAGAGAAATGGAAATAAAAAGAAAACTAAACAAATGGGACCTAATGAAACTTCAAAGCTTTTGCACAGCAAAGGAAACCATAAACAAGACGAAAGGACAACACTTCAGAATGGGAGAAAATATTTGCAAACAAAGCAACTGACAAAGGATTAATCTCCAAAATATATAAACAGCTCATGCAGCTCAATATTCAAAAAACAAACAACCCAGTCCAAAAATGGCAGAAGACCTAAGTAGACCTTTCTCCAAAGAAGACACACAGATCGCCAAGGGGCACATGAAAAGCTGCTCGACATCACTTAATTGTTAGAGAAATGCAAATCAAAGCTACAATGAGGTATCACCTCACACCGGTTAGAATGGCCATCATCAGAAAAGCTACAAACAATAAATGCTGGAGAGGGTGTGGAGAAAAGGGAACCCTCTTGCACTGTTGGTGGGAATGTAAATTGATACAGCCACGATGGAGAAGAGTATGGAGGTTCTTGAAAAAACTAAAAATAGAATTAACATATAACCCAGCAATCCCACTACTGGGCATATACCCAGAGAAAACCATAATTCAAAAGGACACACGCACCCCAATGTTCATTGCAGCACTATTTATAATAGCCAGGTCATGGAAGCAATCTAAATGCCCATCGACAGATGAATGGATAAAGAAGATGTGGTATATATATACACTGGAATATTACTCAGCCATAAAAAGGAATGAAATTGGGTCATTTGTAGACATGGATTGACCTAGAGACTGTCACACAAAGTGAAGTAAGTCAGAAAAACAAATTTCATATATTAATGAACATATGTGGAATATAGAAAAATGGTACAGATGAATCGGTTTGCAAGGCAAAAATAGAGACACAGATGTAGAGAACAAACATATGAACACCAAGGGGGGAAAGCACGGTGGTGGATGAATTGGGAGATTGGGATTGACATATAGACACCAATATTTATAAAATTGCTAACTAATAAGAACCTGCTGTATAAAAAAATTAAATTCAAATTTAAAAAAAATAGAAGGCAAACAACACAGAGCTCCCTAATCTTGTAAAGATTAAATTTAAATATCAGGAAGTCCATAGCAGGATGCATTGCTTTGTCTAGGTACCTAACAAATACTGGTCATAGTTATTTTTTTTTTGCATAATTTCAGTTTAAGAGTAAATGATAATAAGATTTAGTGAAAAGAGTTTAGTAACTGCATTGAATTCTTATTCTACAGGCTATATAATTTATTATCACCAACTCAACGGAGGTTTAGAACTGTCATAGTACTGAGTTGTACACTGAGTTGCCTTGACAAATTATTGTGGGAAAGTTGTAAATGTTCTTTTTCCAGCAATTTGGCTTTTTTCCCCTTCCTTTCACGTACCATAATAAAACACTTGGAACATGACTCAACAGGACAGATGAGAAGGTGTCCTTAAAAGTGACTACAGATAAGACTCCCGAAGCTTGGCCCCTGCCCAGAGTTTCTTCATTAGTTAAATGTATGTACCCGCATTTGGCTTTCTCCATTGAGACTTAAACCTCTCCTAGTAATAGCATCTCCTATGCCTGTTATCCTTAGGAGAAATAAAATTAATTTCTCTAGGTTGAGTTCCTATTAATATCATCATAATGGGTTTCTCTCTTCAATCACTGAACCTAAATCAGTTGGTCATGACCCAGCCCCATTTTTTTCAAATTATATTTGCTAAGTTAAGTTTATTCATCAATTTTCCCAGGTGTCCAAGGGTCTATATTATGCTCATAAATTTGTTAGGATTGCAATGCAAATGTAAGCATAGCAACGTTTTAGATTATATTTGCATTTATTCCATTTAACATTGTGAATTGCAGGGCTAGCAATAAGCCAAAACATCTTTCATAATTCCGACAAAATCACTGTGTTTTACAAAATTGCTCTCTAGTTGACATTCCTTATTTGCTAATGGGAAATAAATTTTCTAAAATAACAACTATTCTTTAGCAATAAACTTTTCAGAGACTTTATTCAGCGCTACTGTTTTCGTAACTACAAACGTAAACAAATCTGTAATGCCCTATAGCTGGGGTCCATTTAAAGAATCATTGTTTATCTCCTACAAATAAAGTATCTGTTGTAAAAAATAACATTCGCAAGAACAAAATGCATAATTTAGTAGCTTTTTTGAGGTATAGTCAACATACAATAAATGTACAAACTTGAGGGCTTCCCTGGTGGCGCAGTGGTTGGGAGTCCGCCTGCCGATGCAGGGGACGCGGGTCCATGCCCCGGTCCGGGAGGATCCCGCGTGCCGCGGAGTGGCTGGGCCCGTGGGCCATGGGCACTGGGCTTGCGCGTCCAGAGCCTGTGCTCCGCAACGGGAGAGGCCGCAGCAGTGAGAGGCCCGCATACCGCCAAAAAAAAGAAAGAGAAAACAAAATTCGCAAGATCAAAATGCATAATTTAGTAGCTTTTTTGAGGTATAGTCAACATACAATAAATGTACAAACTTGAAACATACAACTTCACACATTTTGACATATGTATATATTCCCCATGAAACCATCAACATAATAAAAAGTCATTTCCAATGGTTTTCTCATGCCCCTTTGTAATCCCTCTCTTCCACTCCTCTCCCCACTTGATGAGGTATTTGAATATACCTCAAATATACCTATAAAGAAATAATTACAGAACCCAACAGGTGAAACAAATTAATTTCTTTAATTCTTATTATCTGCTAAATGCTGGTACCGGTGGAAAAGACTCTATGTAAATAACATAACTAACCCTTACCTAAGTCATCCACATGAGTCAATATCTGTACTTATAAATTCTGCCCTAAACTAATTGATTTGTGTGGGGTTTTTTTCTTATCTATGGTTTTCATCATGTAAGGTACTTTTGCTCCTTACCACAAAAAGCTGAGGGGAGGGGGTCAGAATTTTAAAATCTTGCATTATCATTAGAAATCAATAATGATAATGAGTTGGCCTACTTTTTTTTTTTTTTTTTTTTTTTTTGCGGTACGCGGGCCTCTCACTGTTGTGGCCTCTCCCGTTGCGGAGCACAGGCTCTGGACGCGCAGGCTCAGCGGCCATGGCTCACGGGCCCAGCCGCTCCGCGGCATGTGGGATCCTCCCGGACCGGGGCATGAACCCGTGTCCCCTGCATCGGCAGGCGGACTCTCAACCATTGCGCCACCAGGGAAGCTCTGGCCTACTATTTTTATATGTAAACTTAAGTGATAGTTATATCATCAGAATAACAATGCATGAGGTTCATATTTGATACAACTTAGTGAGCAAATGTCCATAATTTTCCTCCTATGGAAACACATCACCTAGGACGCTACATACACTCAAGCCATACTAATAATCATACTTGCTAAATAAGAGAATAAAAACAGATTATAGTCGCAGCCAACGGGTTTCTCAATAGCCTAGAGCAAAAGTAAACAGTACACTGCAATTATCAGTATTTTATAAAACACAACTAAATTGTCCTTTGCTTTATACAGTTTTTTATGTTTTCAAACCTTGGTTACATCTAAAACCTCAAATCAAATTATTCTCACCCATAATTACTTCTGAGTCACTAGGTAAAGAGACATGTAAAAAATTAGGGACAACTCCATTGGGATCCTGTATATTTAATTATACAATAAAAGACTCAATAGTTCTTTAATCGTATTTTAAAAATATAAGCACCATACACCTTAGGGCAAGGTGCCCTTTTGGGTTTTGATCCCAACTAGGTCATCCCAAGGGCTTTGGCCAAACAGCCACCTGCTCGCACAGGACATCATTTAGTTGGCTCTCTTAATGATCCAAATAGGTCACTGCACAATTGATTTGTATGAGACACATTCAAATAGGTTGAATAAATTCCCCAGTTCCATTATGTTTGGTCATTTTTCAACTGCCAAAAGCTCGTGCAATGTGTGCATAATTAAAAATTGAGGAATAATAGTTTGGGACACACTTGCCCCAAAGTTTAAATTTTTCTGAAGAACAAAAATATAAGCTACTTTAAATATTATTAACTAAACAAAGTCTTGACTGAAAATGTGTAAATGACAGACCCACTTTTCTGTTGCTTTGGGGAAGAAAACCCCTATCTTTTGTTACAAAGAGGGAATAGCTACAAATATTTACATAATACCTACCATGTACCAGGTAGTTTTCTACACATTTTACATTCATTACATTCATTATTGCACAACAACTATATGAAATGGATCCAATTATTATCCCATTTTACAGAGGTGGAAACCAAGGCACAAAGAGGTTAAATAACTTGCTCAAAGTCTCACAGTAGTAACTGGCAGAGCTGGAATTTGGATCTTAACAGTTTGACTTCTGAGCCTGCGCCCTCAACCATTAGGCAACACTGTCTCTCTTTCCTTTTGCCTCCTTCTTCTAATTTCCCTCTTTCTAAGTTTAAGCGTCACTCTGATTTCCAAAGAGACTTTTCACCACTGCTATCCGTTTAGGAAGTCAAAAAAGTTGGAGATTAGTTTCTCCAAACAAGAAGATACATAACATGGGCAATTTAATGATCTATCTGAGATCCCTGGGATGGCACAGAAATCCTCATTAAGCAATGTGAATCTCTAAAAACACCAACCACTGGCAAATCATGTTTTAAATACATTTCTGAAATCCTACAATTGGTAGTTCAAGTGACAGCACTAGGGTGCAGGATTAGCAGTGGCATAGAGCAACAGCCAATTAGCTTTGCAGTGGTGTGTTGATAAAGGTTTTAACAACTAGCTGGGAGGGAGTAGGAGGATTCCTGACTTGTAGCATTAGTTAACTGACTTCTGTGGAATAAATGCTCCCACTATGGCTAGTTTCAAGCTACTAACTTGACATCACTGAACACAGAGTTTAGAAGAGACGTGCAACACCACACTGTTTTACAGTGCTTCCTCCATACAGATAAAATCTGTATTTTACAGCTAAAAATACGGTGCTTCCTCCATACAGATAAAATAGATGTCAATAAACTCAAAAACAAAGATAATAGTAAGATGTAGCAAAATAATGTTTTTTGAGTATTTAAAACCTTTGTGTATACTTTATTTGTATGTTTATATAATTTAATTTTTAATAAAGGCTTGTTTAGCAACCAGCTTGCAAAATTCCTAGAAATTTACTAATCAGCTCTTGGGAGCTGATACGAACTGACTACAACACTCTACTGCCACCAAAAAGTGTAGAGATGACTTTACAGGGCATAATGTCAAAAAATAAAAGTCCGCTAAATTTCATGGGCCTGATATCAAGTACCTAATTATAGGTAGGACACATCTCCTAGTTGTCTTACTCTGGAATCGAAAAATAAATTCTGTATTATAATCAATCCCTGAGAAGGCAAAAATGTTTATTAAGAATGTTCTCCTAGCCAAGAATATTTAATGTAGAAGATGCTGTTTGGTAGAAAACTATTTTCCAGAATTGTCTTAACTGAAACAACTCAGTGTTTAGAAATTCTATAATCACTAGAAAAGGAATATAGATTTGCTATCACAGACTATATAACTGGCTGATAACACAACACTGATTCTAAAAGAGACAAAGTGTAGCATAGTATTGAAAACCACAAACACCAGAGTTAGATAACCTGGCTTCAAATCCTGTTTCTTGCACTCATTATCTGTGTGGAGTTGAGCAAATAACTGTGTGTATTTTTTTCACCTGTCAGGTGGGAATCAACATAGTATTGTATCTACTGCAAAAGACTGTCGTCAGAATTAAATAATACATGTAAGTTCTGAAAACAGTACCTGGCACATAGTAAGCACTCATTTAGTGATCGCCTACTGTTAAGAAAATATATTCTTGTACTATTTTTTTTTTCTTTTTTTTTTTCTTTGCGGTACGTGGGCCTCTCACTGTTTCGGCCTCTTCCGTTGCGGAACACAGGCTCCGGACGCGCAGGCTCAGCGGCCATGGCTCACGGGCCCAGCTGCTCCGCGGCATGTGGGATGTTCCCGGACCGGGGCACGAACCCGTGTCCCCTGCATCGGCAGGCGGACTCTCAACCACTGCGCCACCAGGGAAGCCCCCTCTTGTACTATTTTTTAACATTTTTTCTGATCTTTTCCTTCATTTAGTGTCATTCAGCAGTAGTAACAGCCACCACTGACTGAGAACCTATTTTTGCTAAGCCTTTCATATATATGTGTGTGTCACGAGTGTATTCGTGCATGGTTGCTCATAATTTACAAACAAACTTAAGAAAAACATATATTACCTCTTCTTTATAGGTGAGAAAAAATGAGCTTTAGCGAGGTAACATGACTTTCACAGCTGCCACAGCTAGTAGGTAGTGACGATAATTTAAACTCAGTTCTCTCTGCCTCCAAAGACTGAATGTACCTTTCCCTATTTAACACTGCCTGTCTATAATATCCCATAATTTGATGCTCTTGATCACAACCTAATTCTTGAAATATTCTTTCCATGGTTGCTGTGACACAATTTTTCCTGATTCTCCTGACTCTATTTCTACCTAATCATCCCTATCTCAGTGAGTCACAGCCACACATTATAAACCATGTTCACATGGTGTTTACTCTGTGTGCATGTCTATCTCTGTGTCCAAATTTGTCCTTTTTTATAAGGACAACATTCATATCAGACTAGGGCTCATTCTAATAATCTTACCTTGACTAGATCTACAGAGACCCTATTTTCAAATAAGGTCACATTTTGAGGTACTGGGGGTTATGACTTCAACATATGAATTTTTTAGGGGAGATACCATTCAACCTATAGCAATGCTTACCCCATACTTATTTTCTCACAATCACAATTTTCTCTTTGGGATTTTATTGTCTACCCATGCTTTTTTTTTTTTTTCGCGGTAGCGGGCCTCTCACTGTTGTGGCCTCTCCCGTTGCAGAGCACAGGCTCCGGATGCACAGGCTCAGCGGCCATGGCTCTTGGGCCTAGCCGCTCCGCGGCATGTGGGATCTTCCTGGACCGGGGCACGAACCCGTGTCCCCTGCATCGGCAGGCAGACTCTCAACCACTGCGCCACCAGGGAAGCCCCCACCCATGCTTTTTATCTGGGCTTTCATTTAAAAATATATAGATTTGCAAAAAAAGTAAACTTCTCAATTGTTTATTTACATCCTACCTCTTCCAAACTGAATTAGCAATTATTTAAAATACAGAAAAATGGATATATAAAATAATAAATGTGAAGATAAAATGAGTATGGAAGTATAAATACAGAAGTTTCTTTTTTACTTTTTATAATTTTCAAGTGTACAGCATTATAATTTGACATCTGTATACACTACAAAGTGATCATCACAAGTCTAATGACCATTCATCACCATATGGTTGACCCCCTTCACCAATTTTGTCCACCTCCCAATCCCCTTCCCCTCTGGTAATCACTAATCAACTCCCTGTATCTATGAGTTTATTTTTTAAAGTTCTGTTTGTTTGTTTTGTTTTCTTAGACTACACATGAGTAAAAAATACGGTATTTATCTTTCTTGTCTGACTTATTTCGCTTAGCATAATACCTTCAAGGTCCATCCATGTTGTTGGTGGTCAATGAAAAAGATTTCATTCTTTTTTATGGCTGCATAATATTCCATTGTATATAAATACCACATCTTCTTTATCCATTCATCAGTTGATGAGCAATTAGGCTTTTCCACTTCTTGGCTATTGTAAATAATGCTGTGATGAACATAGGGATTAATATATCTCCTCAAATTACAATTTTAATGTTCTTCAGATAAATACCCAGAAGTGGAATAGCTGGGCCATATGGTACTTCTTAATTTTTTGAGCAATCTCCATACTGTTTTCCATACTGGTTGCACAAATTTACAGTCCCACCCACGGTGTATGAGGGTTCTCTTTTCTTCACATCCTCTCCAACATTTATTATTTCTTGTCTTTTCAATAATAATTATTCTTCCAGGTGTGAGGTGATACTTCATTGTGGTTTTGATTTGCATTTCCCTAATAGTTAGTGATGTTGAACATCTTTTAATGCATCTGTTGGCCATCTATATTATGTCTTCTTTGGCAAAATGCCTATTCAGATCCTTTGCCCATTTTTTAATTGTTTTTGTTGTTGTTGTTGAGTTGTGTGAGTTCCTTATATATTTTGGATATTAACTCCTGGAAGTTTCTTTTTACTTTACACGCCATATATTATACTCAACAACTAGAGATGAGTTTCAAGTATGGATTATATTGATTCAATATTTTAAAGAACTTTCATGATTATAAAGTAACACATTAATTGTAGAAATTTGAAAAATGCAAAGAAAGCATTAAACCCATACTCAATCCCACCACTACGAACATTTTGATATGTATCATCCCAAGCTATACTATATCAATAAATAGACATATATCTGTAATTTGGAAGTTAATGCTGTATATAATTCTATAGGCTTTTTAATTTATATTGTGAGCATCATTCTATAGTTTATTACCACCATAATTTATTTAACTTATGTGATTTAAATTTTATTATAAATGAGTTACTAAGGGCATTGTACTTTTTTTAAGAGTTTGACTAAAGTTTATAAAATCAAGAACTAGATGTTAAAATTCAATTTTATCCAAACAGAACAGGCAAATATAATTGCTGAATATAATTTAGCAATACTCCACTGAAAAACATAAATTACCAAAGATAGCATTTCAGTTGAATCTCATACAGCAAAAGGGCACCAATAATTTTTGAAAGACCCTCACTCCATCTAATACATTGATAGCTTTCAGGACATAGATTGAGCAAAATTACTCATATTCAGTAACTTCTTTTTGACACACACTGTTCCATTCTATTAGAACTGCTTCTTGTGGAGAGATACATGTTATTACTGTCAAAAAGTACAAAAGCGCTGAGATTTTACCCTGCTTACAAGCTAATAATCTGATACTGTTTCACGGATGCTAGCAGAAGACACAAGATTCCTAGATCAGAGACAAAGGACTTTATTACTCATGACAAAGCAGTAGCCAGAACTTCCTGTTAGTTTGCTTTCACTCCCCATGCCCTTCCAAATCCCACAGGGATAATGCAAGTGGGCCTAAATGGATGCCTTCATAAACAGGTGCTGCATTTCTGGAGAGGAACACTGAGCTTGGGGAATTTACTACTTTCATAGTAGGTAAAAGTAAACTTGTTCTTTGTGTAAAGAAAGACATCACCTCATCCCTCAAGGTTGTTCACTGCAAACACAAAGCTGAGGAATGGCCTGAGCAAAATGCAGTCAGGGTCTTGCATTTTTGCATACCAAGTCAGAAAGTACAGGAACCTTAATGGCCCATGGCAGATGGCTCTCCTAACAATCTCCATTTTCTAGTTATAAACTCAATCTCACCAAATCTTGTTATTTATAAGACTGTGTTTCTCCCCTTAGTTTAAATGTTTTGATTTGCTTTTGTATAGGCCTTTAAAAATAGGCTTTATTGATATTTTTAAAGTTTTTTGAAGCTCTATATACACTTTTACATTAATAACTATAGTTATTGAGCACCTATTATGTCAGGAAACGTGGGACATTTGAACTAGCCTTGCTCCTGATTCTCATCTCTATTATTTTCTCTCAAGAATTACTAGACATGCAATATGTTTGTTTTTCCTTGATATTTATCAAAGTATCAGATTTTATAGTTTTTTCCTTCATATATTTTCTTCCTCAAATTTGATCTTTCCTAATCAGATTAAATTTTTTTTCATGTATGCTCTTTCCAGTCTTTCACTGCCTACCATCCTACACCAAATCAGGAATCCATCATAATACCATAACAAATCATCACAAAGAAAATAAAACCCTATTTTTCAATAGCATCTGCATAAGCAGTATATGACTTTTGCATTCTGCTTTTTGTGCCAAAGTCACAACCTTCAACTTGATATCTAAATCCATCTGTGCTCCCCTTAGTCTTCCAGATTCCCTCCGCAAATCTCCAAGTCACTACAACTATGTTCCAGGTTCCTTCTGGCTCCCTCAATACTTGTGTAAACTTGTCTCCATGAAGAGCAGTTGGCAGGTTTCATGTATCCTGGCAAGCTTTCTCATACATCTTAGGTGCTTACTCCAGGAAGGGGGCACACATTCCAAATGACAATTCAATTTCAGGCCTATATATGCCTACCTCACTCCACTTTCCATTAAAGAGCTACATACTACAGTATTTTTCTCTTCCTCCAAGAAGTGGTAACTTGATTCCAAACACCTGTTATTGCCCATGGCCCTCCTTTTCTTGGTCTGTGAAGCAAGGAACGTCGAGTCATCTTCAGAATGTACAAATTCACAATTAACGTACTGCACTTCTTCCCCTCCTTCTAGTCTGTGGCAGGTTCTACTCCATGTTACCCTCTTGGCACTGAGTTTGATTGCTTTTTATCTCCTTGAATCTTCCTTCTTTCTGACTTGCTTTCTGATTTTCTTCCCATCTTATCTAAGAAGACTTTGTCCTAACATGTAAATCAGGTGTTTACAGGCATCCCTCAATTCCCTCAATTTCGCCCTTAGCAAGAAAGCTAGCTTGCATAAATATGCTAGATAGAAAGGCAAAAATTCGTATCTCTGCTAGTAATTTAAATAGATCCCCTAAATTTACACTATGGATCCCAAGTTGAAATTTTCTCCTTAGAAACTGTTAGAGTAACGATTTGGGGGGCCTGTTTTCTGGAGATCAAAGGGACTCTACAAACATTGCTTTAACCTTGCTTGGCCACTCTGCTCCCCTTCCAGATAATCTCTGCTAACACTTAAAAATAACTATTATAACTAATTTTACAAGAACATCAACTTCACTTTTCCTTAGTAAACAAATAGCTATGTTACATGATTCTGACATTTAATGAATACCTACTGTGTCCCAGGTACTTTATTTATCAAATTCTAGTTTAGATAGCTCTTACAATGTTTGCTGTAAGTGAAAACTACGTAATTCTAAGTGCTTTCAAGTATTAAAATGGTGGCGCTGGAAATCAACACCAGTCAGTCAGATTCCAGATGTGTGCTATTAATCAATGATATATATTTAATTTTCACAATAACCCTGCAAGGCTAGTTATCCACAATTTAAAAATGAGAAAACTTAAGCAGAGAGAGGTTGAATAAATTTCTCAGGGTCATCCACCTATAAGTGGTAGATCTCAGATTCAAACCTAGGTTTCACTGATCTCTTTCCACAAGCATATTGCCTCTTGTATAAATTATTTTATTCCTAATTAAAACTGGACAACTAAGAGCATCATTGTATCAGTTATCTATTAACAAAATATTGCTACATAACAAAAAACCACAAAACCTCAGTGAATACATTAAAAATGTATTTATCTCCTATGTCCCTACGGCTCCACGTAATTGGGCTGGGCTTGTTCATGCATCTGTACTCATCAGTAGGTCAGGTAAACAGATTTGTGATTCTGGCTGGACTCATTCACATGTCTTGGGATTGGCTGACTGTCAACTGACTTAGGATGATATTAGTTTCAATGCAGGAAAATTTGGCTTTTGCTAGACTGAATATGTTCTAATGGCAATAGCAGAAGTTCAAGAGAAAGAGTGGAAATATGGTCTTTTTCAAGCTTCCACTTGTATCATGATTGATAACATCCCATTGGTCAAAGCAAGTCACTTGGCTGGTTCAAGAATATCAGTGGGAGCACGTTACAAAGGCCACACGGCAAAGGATGTGCATACACAAGGGATGAAGCGCTGGGGCCATGACATAATCAGTCTACTGCAGTTATATCATTGGGACTAAGTAACCAAGTCATATAATTATATATTAGTTGTATGAGAGAGCTGAGTACTAAATTTTCATAAATTTTGCAAGGCAGTTGCTAAACCATTAGTAGCTTGAAATCAACCCATGATAAGAGTATTTATACCACAAAACTAGTCAAATGTTACAAATCAAGGCTTTGTATAGCCAATTTACCAGCACACTTCTGTATGCATCTCAAAACTTTAAGTCTAATGCTTCTCCTATGTATAGAAAAATTCAAGTGATTATGTGATCAAGTTACATTTCTATTTTGTGTCAGAAAATTATATATGTATTATTATCAGGTTGCTGTTATGTTTTCTTTTCCTTAGTTACCTTTTATGTATGCAGATAGGTTAAGATAGTTCTAAAGATAGATGGCTCATCATTCCTTGAAAAGGTAGGGTAACAACAGTAATTAAGTAAACATCATCAAAGAAATCACTTATGAGTCTAAAGATTCCAATTTGCTATTTTTAAGGGTATTTTAATTCTCATTCATTCTGTGTTTTCAGCAAATCTGCTGTAGATAATCCCAGGGGCAGCATTAGGTTACAGAATCTATTAATTTTGTCTGAAGACAGTTGAAATAGTAATTTAGACTGACTTAGAATCACAGATCATATGTGGAGTTCCTTCTATTACTCAAGGCTTTGCACACAGGTGTGTCTTTCTTCATAAACAAAACAAAAATTCATTCTATTTCAAATACAAGTAAAACTGTTTCACAAAACTGTGCCTGATGAGGCTGGGGAGGCAGGAAATGAAAACTTTTCTAGCCTTTTAGCCATTCCCCAAGTTTCCAGTATACCATCACTGTCATCATCAAGGAAGGAAGGAAGGAAGAGGGGGAAGGGAGAAAGAGAAGGGGAAAGAAAAGAGAAGAAAATTGCCAACAGGCCACAATTCAAAACATTAAATAATACTGAAAAGAGTTGAAAATGACTATTATTAGTGTTTTTCTTTCCTCAGTGGGTAAGGAAAGTGTGACGTGAGTCTTCTTTCTCTATGAAAATTTTAACTATGGTAGGAAGTTATGAAACTGTACCCAGTATTTCTTTCTTATTAAGAAATGAAAACACTGAGTTTGAGCACATATACATATTCTCTCTTCCTCCCTTTCTTTCTCTTTCTCTGCCTGTATGTGTGTGTATCTTTTCTTCTCTTCCCTTTTTTGAATATAAAGATAAAAATTATGCCTGATATACCCAGAGAAAATCATAATTCAAAAAGACACATGCACCCCAATGTTCACTGCAGCACTATTTACAACAGCCAAGACATGGAAGCAACCTAAATGTCCATCAACAGAGGAATGGATAAAGAAGATGTGGTACATATATACAATGGAATATTTTGGGTCATTTGTAGAGACATGGATGGACCTAGAGACTGTCATACAGAGTAAAGTAAGTCAGAAAGAGAAAAACAAATATCGTATATTAACGCACATATGTGGAATCTGAAAAAGTTGGTATAGACAATCTTATTTACAAAGCAGAAACAGAGACACAGACATAGAGCACAAATGTATGAATACCAAGGGGAAAGGCAGGGGGTGGGATGCATTGAGAGATTGGGATTGACATACATACACTATTGATACTATGTATAAAATAGACAGTATCTAATGAGAACTAATGAGAACCTATTGTATAGCACAGGGAACTCTACTCAGTGCTCTGTGGTGACCTGAATGAGAAGGAAATCCAAAAAAGAGAGGATATATGTATACGTATAGCTGATTCACTTCGCTGTACAGTATAAACTAACACAATACTGTAAAGCAACTACACCCCAATAAAAATTTTTTTTTAAATTATGCCTGAAGCCAAACTATCTCAGTTCAGATTCAAGCTTTGGGACTCTGAGCAAGTATTTAACCTCTGTGTTCATTTTCTTCATCTGTAAAATGAGGATAAAAATAGTATTCACTTCAAGGGTTGTTATGAGTATTAAAAGAATAAATACATATAAAGTATTTAGAATAGTACCTATAAATTCTGAAAAAATGTTGTGTGCATTATGATACCCAAACAATTTTCATTCAAGTCAGTTTTAAAAAACGACTCAAACTAGAACATTCTCTAACACCACACACAAAAATAACCTCAGAATGGATTAAAGACCTAAATGTAAGACCAGATACTATAAAACTTAGAGGAAAACACAGGCAGAACACTCTTCGACATAAATCACAGCAATATCTTTTTTGATCCAACTCCTAGAGTAATGAAAATAAAAATAAACAAATGGGACTTAATTAAACTTAAAAGCTTTTGCACAGCAAAGGAAACCATAAACAAAACGTAAAGACAACCCACAGAATGGGAGAAAATATTTGCAAATGAAGTGACTGACAAGGGATTAATCTCCAAAATATACAAGCATCTCAATATCAAAAAAAAAAAAGAACAACCCAATCAAAACATGGGCAGAAGACCTAAATAAACATTTCTCCAGGGAAGACATACAGATGGCCAAAAGACACATGAAAAGATGTTCAACATCACTGATTATCAGAGAATTGCAAACCAAAACTACAATGAGGTATCACCTCACACTGGTCAGAATGGCCATCATCAAAAAGTCTATGAACAACAAATGCTGGAGAGGGTGCGGAGAAAAGGGAACCCTCCTACACTGTTGGAGGGAATGTAAATTGGTACAGCCACTATGGAGAACCATATAGAGGTTCCTTAAAAAACTAAAAATAGAACTACCATGTGATCCAGCAATCCCACTTCTAGGCATATATCCAGAGAAAACCTTACTTAGAAAAGATACATGCACCCCAACTTTCACTGCAGCATTATTTACAATAGCCAGGATATGGAAGCAACCTAAATGTCCATTGACAGAGGAATGGATAAAGAAGATGTACATATACAATGGGATATTACTCAGCCATAAACAAAGAATGAAATAATGCCATTTGCAGCAACATGGATGAGATTATCATACTAAGTGAAGTATGTCAGATAAAGCCAAATATCACATAACTCATATGTGGAATCTAAAAATATGATACAAATACAATGAACTTATTTACAAAACAGAAACAGACTCACAGACTTTGAAAAAACTTATGGTTACCAGAAGGGAAAGGTGGGGGGTAGGGATAAATTAGTAGTTTAGGATTAACATATACACACTACTGTATACAAAATAAACAACGAGGACCTACTGTATAACGCAGTGAACTCAATGTTCTGTAATAACCTATATGGGAAAAGAATCTGAAAAAGAATGGATATATGTATATTTATAACTGAATCACTTTGCTGTACACCTGAAACTAATACATTGCAAATCAACTATACCCCAATATAAAATAAAATTAAATTTAAAAAAACAATCAATTAACTCTGAAACTTTAATCATATTAGTTGTCATTTTTAAAGATATTTCTTTATTCCTCAATATTTCTTTAGTTCTCAATATTTCTTTAGTTCTCTGTGTTACACCACCATAGTTTAGGAATGTGTAGACACAGTCTGAGGAGGGCATCAGCAGCTCAGACTCAGGGTAAAGACAAGGACCTCCCACTTCAGCTTTGATGGTCATGTATATTAATATATACAGAAGTATATATAATAAAGACTTTGTGAAAACATGTGATATCTGTGTCACTTTATAATCTCATAACCCTGAAATTATAGTATACAGAATAGATCTATGTGTGCTTATTATTTATTCTTACTTTAGATATATTTTAACTAGGAAAAAAATCTTAGACGTATTAGAAATATTTCCATGTATTTTTATCTTTTCATAAATGTAACTTCACACTGGGGTCAAAGAGAAAGTGTGAACTGTTACCTCTTGATGGTATATACTTGGCAAAAGCCCAGAAGACATAATGGGAAAAGAGAAGAATGAATGGTCCTGGTAACAGAATATGAATTATTATAAAAGATGATTTTATAATGTACTGAGCTGAGATAAAAAAGACTTTTACATTTTCTAAGTGTGGAGCTTAAATATATAGAATAGATAGTTGGAAATTTCACACGTAAGACAAAGACATGCATATCTCAATGAAAAACTCACTGAGGTAAAAATTGGCAGTTGAAAATTTATATCCTCTAAAATTATTTTATTAAACACTGCTTGTAGTTAGAGCAAAATATAGACTAGTGATGCTATTTATAAATCTGTTTGGAAGTCATGTGCTGTGGCACTATTAGGTAGCGTCTATAAAACAGGTCCTATTTGTTTCTCTAGGCTTTATTTGAAGACATGGGCAGAGAACAGAATTATTGAGGTTATAAACATGGAAACTGCTATGGTTTTAATTAATATAAATATATACTCTTATGTGGTATATAGAATTATATATAGATATATGTTTATCTAAATTATAGAATATACATTTATTCTTATATTTTAGTTAAGAGAAATATAAATCATATTTATATTTATAGGAGATTAAATAGCCTCAGACACTTTTATTATAATAGTCACAAAATATATCGTAAGAAAACAATATCTGATAATTTTAATTTAAAAATTAAAACTTATGGTATCATAGGTGATCACTCAGAATCAACCAGAGTCAATATTCAGAAGCCCAGATTTTCAAAGAATAGCACTGCCAGACCAATCTTATAATGTAATGTAATGTAATCCTTATAGGTGAAACAAGAAAATAAAGACTTTAAATATAAGCCTTTATAATAGTATGGAGGTATTTTATGTTATATACAAGTACTTTCATTACATTAAATGAGATTAAAGTTGTCTGTATAACTGCCTGCATTATTCATCATTGTTAAATGGCCTCTGCACATAGAGCGCTCATCCTCCCTACTCATTAGAAGGACCCAACCTGAAAGAACATATCAGGTATGTCGACAATGGGCCATTTAATCAAACTGTTTTTTCCTGATATATCTATAAAAAATAAAAAAATGTTTTGGGGATAAGATGAATGCTTCTGTGGATACCTCTACAGATTAAACGGTTGACTCAGCAGCACTCTGAGTACAACACAGAGCCTAGAGAAGCAACCTGATGGCACTTTAGTTTATTGTACTTAATGGCACTCAGGACAAGCATTTTATTCACATAGATTTCCCCTAGCTGAAATTAATTTCTTCCTTCTTTCTGCTTCCACAGCACACAATTTCTTCCCCTCCTACAGCATTTGCCACATTTTGCCTTATTCTAAGCTCTACTTTTTTGTGTAAAAAGGTGAAACATCAATACTTACAAATATCTTGATAAAAATTTTAAGGTTTTTCTGTATCTTCTCTCCTTCTCCATATGCCCTTCTCCTCTAAATCAGTATTATAAAGCACATGCTTGCTACACAGAATTCAAGTACAGATCAATTATTACCACTATAAAACAAACCAACAGTATGGAAAATGAAAGAAGAGTGAATTAGGATGAAGTGTCATATTTTATATATATTTTAGGCTATACACTGGCATACCAGAAAACTATTAATGTCTTTCTTTCTGACCAAAAATTGGTTAGAGCATATACTATATCATGAAAAGCAAATTATTTGTGTGAATTTGAGGTCTCTTCAATAGCAGGAGACTGTTACCTTCTCATGAGTAAATTCAATCTCAGAAGAAAGTCTTATACTCTGTGTCCTAGTTCTTAGTACCCTACATAGGAAGTACTAAAAATCTTTGTTAATTGCATTAATCAAACCAATGGAGTTTACTTTTGTTGATTCTAGTCTATAAGTCAATGACCTGGCAAACATTCTCCTTCTACTCAGTATCCACAGGCCACTACCATCCAAAACAAAAAACAAAAACAAACAAAAAAAGTGTTTAACTGATTTAACTTTAGCTGTCTTCTTTGTAGTCTGAGAAACTAAAGGATAAAGAACAGATAGATATAGTCAAGGGGTCAAGGATGAAACCTGAAAGCTAAATTATCTTATAACTCAGCTATAAAAACAATTCCACAAGTTTACCCTTTCAAATCATTCAGAGGCCATTATCTTGATAAAGGCACTGAAGCCTTAGTAGTGAGAAAGAAAAGTGCCTTGAAAAAGAAACTTAATATATCCAAATTAAGTCTTCCTGTGAGGTGGCAGAAGAAAAAAATCAATCATAGGTTTTGACCCATAAGGGTTTTTCTGCTCATCCATAAGGTGAATGAGACCAGTAAAAATATCATTTGTACCATTTACTACTAGAGATTCTCAGCCTCTTATGAAGACATGAGACAAAGTCATTATGAGCTGTCTTAAGAAACTCTAGCACAGTTTCAAAAAGATGTTCAAAAAAGTATTTTAAAGCTATAAAACAAATTAGATATGTGATTTGTTCATATGACACCATACAAATTAGTTTGACTGAATATATATTAATATATTTCCTGAAGTAAACAGTTGTTTGGGCCACCTATAAAGACATCCTTAAGAAAGAGAAATAGAGGAGCTGACTACTGAGGGCCTACCATGGTCCTATTAAGTATCATATCTGTTTTGTTTTGTCTTCTTTTCCTCCCCCCTGCCCCCATACCACTAGGGATATTTAGTTTCTATGATATAAAAGAAAGAAAGAAAGAAAAAGATCTAGAAAGAGTGATTGATGCATGGGTGTAAAACAGTGAAATAATATGTAATAGAAACCAGGGCAACAAAATGTAGTGTGTGGCAAGAATAAAACTAAATGCGCCTAGTCTCTTAAAAGCTCAATTTTGCCAGGTGATGGCTTAGACTTTAACTTTGTATTTGTATCAGTCTGGTTCCTGGGAGTATTAAGACCTTTTCAGTAGGCTTACTATCTATGTAGTGTCTCTGTAGACTTAGTCTCTCTCTCGGCTATGTTTGATTATTCCCTTTATTCCCTAGTTTTGTGATATCTTAAACAGTCAAACTACTAGTTTAGTTGAGCAACATTTTTGTGGAGGAAAAAGTAAATGCACTGTCAGACTACACTGTAATAAATAAGCATCACATAAGAGACCAAAGAAATATTCTCCCTTATCATTATAACAGTATCCACTAAATCTTTATAAGGCTGTCAGGTTTTTCCTGTGAATATCTGAAATAACGCTTCTTTATCGCATTTCAAGAACTGTCAATACCTTCCACACCATGGAAGATTAGCCCATGATCTGTCCCACAAAATGTGTGAATCCACAGATACTGTGTGGTTATACGACACTTATCATAAACAGAAAATCTTATTATCAAATTTCATGACATACTGTGTCATTTAAAGGTCTTAAGGACCACAGAGTAATCAAGAGACTACACAAAATACAACCATATTGCAGTAGTTATCCCATTTTTATCTGTTATGCATAATTAGCTTTAATATCGTCTGTGATTTGTAAAAATGACAGTAGGCATTTCTTTCAGCTTTAAAAACAAAAGTTCAAGAAAGTTGCTGTGAGGAATAATAAATGAAAGTTACTGTGAAGGACTTTCCAAATATGAATAGACATACACTGTCAAATAATAATCAAATAACATTTTTAATGTGAATGCACTGGCAATTTATGTACTTATTTATAATTAAACAGTTCAGATAAGTTGCTCTATTGTAATCAGACATCCTCCATTATATTGTGTTTAGTCCTGGACATTGTATTTTCAGAATGAAATATACAACTTTAGAGCATATTCAGAGGAAATCAAGGACTCAATATGCTTTGAGTCAAGCTGCAATATGAGAAGATTCAGACTAGAGAAAAGACGAATCAGAAGAGACGACCATGTTTTGCATTATACACATACGGCTGTCATGTGAAGAAGAATTAACTGTTCTCTGTGTCTTCAAGATAAGTGGGGAAACACTGACAGTGGAGGAAGTTTTGGATTCCATACAATGCTGACTCTGGAGCTCTCTCTAGATACAACAGACTACTTCAAAAGGAAATAGTTTTCTAGCTGCAAGGCATAATCACATACAATTTGGCTTAGCTATTGTGGAGAAGTTTCAAACAAGGAAATGGTAAAACAAATATTCCAATCTTTGAAGCATTTAACACCTTTATGAATATTATACAATGAATATGAACACATATTGGGACAATAAATAGCCTCATTTATGTGTCTGAATGATGGGGATTAGGAAGAGCAGAAGGTGATAGCTATCTGTCTCCATGGCCTCACTATTGCCACTTTCTAGTTGAAGCCCCTCCTGTGAATAGCTGCTGCGCTAATTTTTATGATGCCACCTACTCTTGCTAAAATTAGCTAGAAGCAACTCCATTTATCTGTATTATAGGATAACAGCAATAACATGGTGTAAGGGGAAATGTTGACACGGGCAGTGTCTTTGTATCATCCCAGAAAATCTAACGGCGCTCAATAATGTGCACTGACTTGGGTTTATGTTCAATACATTTTTCTTGCTTCATTTGCTATAGGAAGCTGTACTATAATATTAATATTTATAGTATATAGCCATCAATAATATGAGTGAACAATTTAATCTTTTAAAGTGTCAAAATATTGAAGGACCTCTCCTTTGGTGATTTTTAAAAATAACCTCAGAAAACAACAGTATAACACCACTCTCTCAAATCCATTGCTTCCTTTACATTCCCATTTCTAATGTCTTAGTCTATAATACATTATGTTTTTTGCCTGGACTATAATAATCTCCTAAACGCCTGTCTTCCTCCATTACGTTTATCCCACGAAACATGGACAGATTAATCTTCTTACAACATTGCTTTGCAATTGTCATATAACTGCCTAAAAATCTTCAGTAACTGCAGAACAAAAATAAGTAGCCACTGTAATTTATCAAGCAAGTTCTGATCAATAAAGTGCTTTAGCGGGCCAATCTTAGTAGCAGCATGATTGAAGAAGGGAGGTAGTAAGACTATTCACATGGTAATTTCAAGAAATCTGGTCAAAATGATGAGAACTTAATGTGTTAGCAGTATTTATAATTCAGAAAAGAATCACACATCCAAGAACTATTGCAAAATTTTAATTATTTGCAGGATAGTTTCATTTAAAGAGGAAAAGAGAAAATCAGAAAAATGGGTAACACTGGGTGACTAAAAGGATACTGTTGCCAGTGATTATAATGGAAGAAATCAGAAAAGGTAATCAGTTTTTGGGATGAACAGATCAATTAGAAATGGTTATGGGAATGTAAATAAAAATGCTCATTAACTGGAAATAGGGCAATGGCTTTCGTTTATAGTTGGGAACTTGAGATACAGATCTGACGTTAAAGGTGAGAATTTAAACATTAAGAAGACATTAAAATTCATGGGAATGCATGCATTCTCAGAGGAAATGGCTTTAAACAGGGAAGAACATAATGTCAGAGGCTGAACTTTAACAAACACCTACACTCAAGAGGGTAGCTTAGAAGCTAGATAAACATTAAGCACATGTGAAGGAAGAGATCCAAAAGAGTTCAGTGCTAAAGAAGTTCAGAAGTAAACTGCTGAAATATCAAAGAGGATGCAGATGATAAAAGGCCTTTATACTTGGTGATGTGAAAAATCTTGCAGAAAAAAAAAAAAGAAAAATCTCACGAAATCCAAAGATGATTTTGAAGAGTAAGAATCAGAGTGGTAGAGATGGGTGTTAAACTGTATGAGGATTAAAAGGAAATAAAAGCAATGAATAACACTTTGACACTTCACAATTTATAATGGGATCCTTATTTACCTAAGAAAATTTAAAACTTGTATAGTAACTGGTTGGTTCAAGTACGATAATTTTTTAAATCCAGGAGATTTGAAACAAATACTGTTAGTAAACACATACCCAGAGCTAGGCTTTATTTGTTTGAGAAAAATAAAGCAAGGTGACATTAGATGACATTAGATAGTGGAGCAAATTTGTGTGTGTGTGTGTATTTATAAATGTGCATATATTTATGCACACATATCTATGAGATGCTAGCAGAAAACATATTGAAATATTAACTGAGTTCTAAAAAGAAACCCTGCCTTCGTTACTTTCCATCTGAGGAAGAAGCTTTTGGAACTGAAACCTTGGGAAAGAGCAGCTCCCCTAGATGAGTTTGATGTTCTTCCACGTTTATCTTGGGATTTATAAGATCTGATGAGCATTAGGGCCAGCGCTGAAGATGAAACATTTCCATCCTTTCCACTGACCCTTGTGTGGTATGTCCCCTTCCATTCAGCCCTGGAGAGCAATGCAGAGTGAACTGACCTGAAGTGTGTTGTGGGAATCAAAATTCAGTTATAATCCAGCATACTGTGTCAGTGCTTCATGGTACCTAGTTTTAAACGTTGAAGTGTTTCTGGCAAGGGTGTATTTTATGTTTATGTATAATGCTAACATACTAGCAAGGGATTTAGTTGTGACCATTCAGAAATAATTTATCTGTTAAACCTTAATTTAAAATAAAATGATGTTTAATCAAGAAAAAAAATCAAGGAGACTTGGTAATGTTTAAAAACAAAAAAGAGAATCAGAGAAAAGAAAAAGACCAAAACAGCTGGAGGGGGTAAAAATAGGGAGTTAACTATATTCTGCAATACACAGGCACTGACTGGAGAGCACAGATGAAGGAAGGCAAAGTAGCAAGTTTTACCAGGACCTACTGACCTAAAGGTAAGAACAAAAGAGAAACTTCACTCTGCCTTCCTTTTTTTTTTCCAGGAAAGAGAGACAGAGACATCATCCTTTGAAAGTGAGAGTAGAGCTGGGGGATTTCAAAGAGAAGTGGTCTGCAATAGCCATTGAATTGTTAAGCAAGTTGAATTTTGACAGCATGGATTTATAATGGATCAAGTCATTATAGTTCTCTACCTTCTCCCATTGGTGTTTGGTGATACAGAATTAGGAGTGTAGAAATCAAATACCGGGCCAGAGATTCAATGTTGAATATTTGCTTATGGGTTTGGCAAAAATCTATCACTGAGATAAAACCCAAAGCAAACAAAATGAGGCATAATTTTTAAGGGCTCCAACACACTGAATCATAAAGATATTCTAAATATGGAAGTTCTTAATGTTTTGAAATAGCTATTAAAATATATCCAGAAATTTGTACTGTAAAATTGACAAGAAATCTTTTCTTTTCTTTTTTTTTTTTTTTTTTTTTTTTTTTGCGGTACGTGGGCCTCTCACTGTTGTGGCCTCTCCCATTGCGAAGCACAGGCTCCGGACGCGCAGGCTCAGCGGCCATAGCTCACGGGCCCAGCCGCTCCGCGGCATGTGGGATCTTCCCGGACCGGGGCACGAACCTGAGTCCCCTGCATCGGCAGGCGGACTCTCAACCACTGCGCCACCAGGGAAGCCCAGAAATCTTTTCGTAATGGCATTCTTAGTGCCCAGTAATAACAACATCCTAACTTTCTGAAGTGCCTCACAGCTCACACAACACTTTCATATGCATTATCTCATTTGATCTTCACAAGTCCAGACTCTACTCAACTTGAATCAAATTAAAGAATTTAGAGTATCTGAGTTGCTTTCAAGTTTGTCTCTATCAATCATGAGTTTTCTTTCATGCTACCATTTATAATAAGAGCTTAGGAAAAGTTACGGTAATGTTATGAGATAAAGAAAAAACACTCCATTTACTATGCATTTTTTGGAGTTTGCTTCTACCTATGGTTTTGGTTCTCACGCTTTGCCTTCTGCCTAATAATAAAAAAACTGGGTTGTGCCTACAGCTGTGGGTCCTATAAGCATGACCTCTGCACTTAAAAATTTACCTAAAGGACTTTTGTAACCTACTTCTTCTTTGGGTTTGAGAAAATCCTAGGCTAGTTGCAACAATTATAATTAAACACATTAAAAGTACTGAATGAACTTCAATCAAATAATTTAGCAAACTGTACTGAGTATCTTCTCTATGCAAATACTATAATATGTACTCAAAACTTACAACGTCAAGGGGGGAATTAAGAAATGTTCAGGGAAGAAGGATAGGTTTTATGTGACTGTAAGCTCAGGACGTGTAAGCAGAGTGATAACACTGTCAGAGAAGCTAATGTGTTCCTGGGCTGTGTTACAACACGTCTGACATATAGAGCAAAGACAGTGATAGACTACTGTGTATTCCCCTACATATATTTGTAATATAATTTATAATATTTGTATTACATATTATTATATTTCTACCCCTAGTGTGTTCACCTATGAACTCTTACAAAAATTAGAGCTATCCAGAGGACAGTGTCCAGAGTGAGAGAGGGACTCAAAGCAATGTGATATCAGAAATGTTTGAAAGAACTAGCAGCATTTACCCAGAGAATTGAATATATGTGTGCAGAAGGAAGCAGGATTATCATTATTGTGTATGATCGACAGAGGGGAAAATTAAGGCCTTTGTACTGACCTTACAGTAGGCATGTTTGGGCTCAGAATGAGTAAGACTTTAGATTACTTCATTAGGATTTTAATTTACCATTTATTCAAAGGTAAACAACTTCTTGTCAAGGGCTTCAACACTGGATAAGGGATTGAATTAGGATATATTTAAGATCCTTTTCAAATTTGAGCCTGATTTTTCATGTATAATAATAACTTATAAATCATAGTGTGACTATGTCTGTAGGTAAATATAAAGCCCCATGTAAATAAAACAAAAAGATTTTTGGCAGTGGGAATAATCTTTACAGAGAATGTACCATTTGAGTTCGAGCTTGAATGATTGGTAGGATCTTGACTGTAATAGTGGACACCTCAAGCTAACAATTAAATGTAAGTGTATGGGGATTACAATTCCTCCCACTGCAACTTAGGTAAGAGAAGAAAAGAGTTTTCATTTTCTTATGTAATAATCTAAATCCTCAGCAGAAAGGTGCTTGGGATTGAAGAGGTCTTATGCCCAGAAAATCACATTGCTATTTCTCAAAATATTACCCCCTTTCTCATTACACAAATTTTCTGTGTAATGGTAAAAAAATCTGATCATGGTAAGTTCCTTTTTAAAGCCTTTCACACATTTCCCGTTCCTTTAACATAAAATCCTTTTAGAGGCTTTCCTAACTAACCAAACTATGGTGGGGTCCCTGTGTGCACTTCCCCAAGCTCCCATACTTCCTCTTCCCCATTACACTCATCATTTTACTTTTTCAATGTCTATCTTTGCTCATAGATATGAACTCAAAATTTCCAACATCTAGTGGATTGTCCTTGGACACAGCAGGTGCTTCCTAAATATCTGTATAAGTTATAATTTTAATTATATGCATGAATTATATGTCTCATCTGTACATCAATAAATTGGTAATCTATCTTACACAGTTCCTTTTAAGATTTGTAAATTTACCACCACTCTGAAAGATGAACCCACTGTGGTTGGGCTGACAACATCAATTTCCAGTTGAAACTGTGTTCGTCTTTGGAACACAGGAAATTCACTAATAAGCCCCATCTTGTCATATTTCTTGACAAGTAAAAATTTATCGTCTCCTTGGGGACACTCCTCACTTGACACAAAAGTTCTCTCAAACTACACGAAGGAGATCCATCTTCGTTAATACCTGTTCATAATGAGGACATTTCCCTTTAAGAGACCCAGTTATCTTCCACAGATTTTTAACAACTTACAGTCGTGCCAAATTGTCTCACAGGCTTGTTTTACCCTAAGCTGGTTCATCTGTTTTATTAGGCTTCAATTAACTAGATTTAGTTCTGTCATGGCTAAATGGATGTGACTAGAAAGGGTAGCATACAGCAATCTTTATGTAAATTGTTACTCTACTAGTTAACATTTAGGTTTGAAGTTGGGAAATCAGTGAAAAGAAACTTTAATTTCAAATGGGAATCCACACTCAAAAGGGGAGAGGCCACTACTTTTGATCCCCAGATAGCTACGAAATTAAAAACTATTCCAAAGATGCAAATGGCAACAGAGATCAACAGGCTGTGACCTCTGTTTTCTTTTTAAAAATCATTTGCACCTCCACTGAATGATTTATTGCTAAATCTTAAGTGACATTTAAAAAAAAATGGGCAGACAAGTTTAGGATAACTTAAGGAAGCACATTTTCCACGTGGAAAAGGTTCCTTCCATATCCTTGAGGGCACCGTCTTCCACCTTCACTGGCGCCCAGAACAAAGCCTGGCACAGAGTAAGCGCTTATTACTTATTTGTTGGGTGAATAAATGGATGAATGAATGAAGCTAGACTGAGAAGTTTGGGGTGGGGAGCTGGGGCCCCCGAAGCACGTCTGCTGCCTTTCCAGCAGGCTGGCGGGCATCTCCTCATTCCCTCACTTTCCTGGCAGGTCTGAATTCCCCTGTTTGCCCCTCCTTCGGGACGACCAAAATCCTGTCCCTAAACCATGCCACTCCTCAGTTAATCCGCTCGTTTCTCACACAGACGCAGCTGTTTCTGAGGAATGGCTGGCGGAACACGTTAAGTCTGGGCTGCGAGTAGCCCGGGACCTTGAGGGGGCGAAGGCAGCCCGCTGGCTCCAAAACCCTACATAAAAGGGTCTGGACCCTCATTCTTCCAATCCTTGATAAAACAAACAAACTGCTCACTCTCACCTCCTCGTGCAGACGCCGCAGTGCCAACCTCGTTCCGACTAACACTGTGAGGAGGGAAGGAACGCCGAACCGCCCTCACCAGCAGAGAGGGACAGGCGAGCGCCTCCGCCACGCCCCGCGACGCCCGCCGTTCCGGCGCGCTCAGCCGTCCGACGCCTCACGCGCCGGGTTGCTGGCGCCGAGGCGCGAGGGCCCCCCGGGCCGCGTACGCACGGAAGGCCGAGGGGTTGGGGGGCAGGGAGCGCCGCGCGCCAGCAGGTGGGCGCGTCCTCTCGCGCGCGTGCGCGCCCCGTGCCTTCTCCCTCACGTTCCCCGCGCGTCGCGTCCTCTTCCCGCCGGGAGCGCGCCGCCTCCCGCTCTCGCGCCAGGTCTGTCTCGGCTTCTCAGAGCCGCTCGCTCAGTGGAGCTCTCGCCACTGCCGTCGCCTCGGCCCCTCGGTGCCGCGTCCCAGGCCTCCTCCCTTCCTCCGCCACTCCCTTTCCCTTTCCCGCCCTTCTCTCTCACACGGTCCGCGGAGAGAGCCTGGATACGAAGCAGACGGACGTGAGAAGGGGGTTGGAAAAATGGAGGTGCCGCGCCTGGATCATGCCCTTAGCAGCCCCACCAGCCCCTGTGAGGAGGTGATCAAAAACCTCAGCCTGGAGGCCATTCAGCTGTGCGACCGGGACGGTAAGAGTGGCCGGGACGGTGAGGAGGGGGGGTCGAGCCCACGGCCAGGCACCGCGGCCGCTCTGGCTCAGCCGCCCCTGCCCGCCCGGGCGGCAGGGTCTTTTGTTGTCCCACCTGTGCAAATGAATGTCGGTGGGGGCTCCCCTTCGTCCACCCCTCCCGCCCCTCAGACCCCAAAAACAAAAGCACCCCGGGGCTCGCGCGTTGGCGGGGAGAGTCGCCGTCGTCCCCGGCCTCGGCGCCCCTCGCCGGCCTCGCCCGCCTGGCCCCGGCCGAGGGCTGCCCTCGGGAGGGCGCCGTTCCCGCCCGCGGCTCCCGCCCGGGACGCGGCGCTTTTGATCTTTGCCGCAGTCCCGCAGTCCTGGGTCTCCCGGCGTCGATGGGGAGATGCCCTCAGGGGTTTCCAGCCTGCTCGCCCCGCCGCCTCTCCCCGCACACACACTAGTTAGCGGTCTCTGACCA
Organism: Lagenorhynchus albirostris; assembly: GCF_949774975.1. Lineage (NCBI taxonomy): Eukaryota > Metazoa > Chordata > Mammalia > Artiodactyla > Delphinidae > Lagenorhynchus > Lagenorhynchus albirostris. The sequence continues at coordinate 12,470,143 of NC_083110.1, forward strand.
GAAACTTAACAGTTCCTTTTTCGAACATCTACATTTAAAAGTCTTTTTATCCTCTCAAAATGGGATGGGGGTGACAGTTTTTTCAGTGAGGGGGCAGAAAAAGAGTGCGTTTCAGCACCACGGACAGCCACCAGCTTCGCCGTTTGGGGCTGTGATTCAGAAACTGTCAAAAATCTGTGAAGGAAGTGGCCTCGTACATCTGCCGTGATTCAGAATACGGGGCGAGTACTCGCCATTGTGTCTTGATATTATACCGCGTATTCTGTTGTTAAAGTTGGCAGTCTCCTGAAGAAGGACATTGATTAAACGTCGGTCTGAGCGTTAAAGAGAGAAACCGGTACTACGTGCAGCACGGGTAGTCACACTGCTTCTGTATTAGTTGGAGAGTCAGTGCTATTTCAGTAATGCGGAAAAAAACTTCATTTGTAAAGAACTCATCTGATTCGTACTGATTGGCGTAATAATTGTAAAAATTATACATGTGACAAAGGAAAAACAATTTATGTGTTGTCAAGATGATCCTGAACAGTTTTGGCTATACATGAAATTAATGTTTAACTGTATATAGAGACGATGATTTTACAATGGTGTTTTAGCCAAGGTTATGTAGATATATACTCACAATAAGGTCATAAAATTGATCAGTATGTAATCCAAGTAGAGAGCAGAGGTTTTGTTTCCAGTCCATTTAAGTAGTAATAACTTGGTTAAGCGTTGCTATACAGTACGGTTTAGGTCAACTGAACACCGAGTTTCCGTTTAATAACAAATTTAGGACAGTGGGTCTTTGATTAATTGCTCTTTGAAGCCAGAGTCTCTTTAAATAATTCTGAAACAGGTGTAGTATGGATAATAAATATTCTTGCAAAAGCTGCTTATATTTTCTTTATCCTTAAATTATTTTGGTCACCATAGTATTAAGTGCACATATTTATGGCATTAAAAAGATTCATTGTTTTGGTATTCCATATATAAGGTTACATTATTAGACTATACAGATTATTTTTAACATAGCACATAGGAAGTCCTGTAGTCCTATGGGTTTGTTTATACTTTTGTGAAATGACTTTCTGTAATGTTATCACTGTAAATATTTTTATTTTCCTAGACTGGTTTGACAGAAAACCAGAATCTAATAAAATAAAGGCAGATTTTATTTTCATTTACTTCAGTGATTTATCAAAAGCTCATTACTGTAGTTATTGGAAATGGGCAATTCATGGTTGCTCCTCAGAAGCCAGTAATCAATACTTAAAATTGCATTTACCACCTGTTTCAAAGATACTAAGAAAAATAAAGTTTTAAAAATGACCTTTACAGAGTTAATAATGCAGAGTACAAAAATTAATGTGCTGCATTTACCATGGTCTCTCCTCCTAGAGTAGAAGTTATTTTATTTTGGTAATATTTTTTAGTTGTTTTAGTTCACATTACTAATCCTTGCAAAATGAGCAAATTACGTAACATTTAATGGCGGGGGTATTGGCACTAGGCAGTATCTATGAAAATTAATAGTTATTTGCAGAGTTCTGAGTCAACACAGATTAATTAAATAGGGTTTCATTTTATAAAATAGCTTATGCCAACAAATACAGAGGGCTAACTCTTCTATTAAAAGATGTGTAAAATTTGAAAATAACTAGTGTAAAGATGTTGTTAAATGCCTAACTTTTCATTTTGTGACTCTATGTCAAATCCAAAAATGTTAAGTTGGTGTCATAGGAATAATTTAGAGAAGGTGATATGGTTATTTTTACAGAACAATTTTTAAATGCTGCATTAAATTTTTCAACCAGATCTTATTTATCATAATTTTATATTGAGAAATTTTCAGCTAGATGCATTTGCTTCCTTCACTCCCTTACTTTCACTCCCTCTCAGGTCTCATTATTTTACTGTTGAAAATATATAACATAGAAAAATTAGTATGTGGTAGATCTATTATGTGCTTAAGTACATAATAAGTGCTATACTTTCATAATTTTATTATAGAAATAGATTTGTTTGCTCTTTACTTACTTTATTTTACCCTAATATTAATCCGATGATGGGAAAAATTAGAGCAATATTAATTCCTTAGAAGTGGAATAAAGTATAATAAGAGAAGGTATCATATGATTGTTTAATAAACATTTCCTTTTACCTTCTCCACTGATAGACATTTTTAATTTTATAATGTTTTGCATATTGCATCAACTAAGATCTGTAGCTGCTGGTAAACATAACTGTATGTCTTATGCTTCCCTGGATCTCCTCTTTTATGTTTTTTTTTTCTGTCACTTGCCTTTTTTCTTACAATCTATTTACATTATTAGCAACAATTCACAATGCTTCTTTTTCTCATCGTTCCTCAAAATATTTAATAGTCTCTGAAGAATATGGAATAGAGTCCAAGTGGTTATATAATTGGATTTTTTAATTAAGCAAGAGGGTTCTTATACACACACATTATCTCATGTGTGCTTTTATCCTAGGCATGTGTGCTTTGGTTGCTAATACATGGCCCTGCCTAGATGTTACTTGTAGTTCAACATGAGGATTCTGGATCAACTTCTATTAGGAAACCTCTGAAGATCTGCTGTAAATCTAGTAGTTTCTATAATCTCTGTTGTAAGTAAAAGAGTGTTTCTGTTATTCGCCTCTGCTGTGCTGAAGTAGCCTCAAGTTGCGTATATGATGTACTTTAATTGTGGCTTTTCAAAAAAAATCCAAGAAAAAAGCATTAATTTGTCATTGGGAAGCACTAGTAATATGGGAACTTATTTCCAGTTTGTTTCTTCACATAGATACTTCAGACCCTCACTGACCTGTGACACGACAAAACAGCTCTGACCCCACACATAGAATTCTACGTTACTTCTCTTCATCTTTTCTCATCATGCATATACATATTGAAGCTTTATTTCCTTGCCGAGAAGGAAAGATTTATCTTTATGTTGCTTTATATGCATCCAAGCTCCCTGAACTCTTGTTATAATAGTAAAGAAGAAAATACAAAGTTAATTTGCTGTATAGCATTGAATCCACCCCCAATGCTTTCTAGCTTTAATAAGTATTATTTCCATGATTCGGGCATTTTATGACTGCCTAGATACGGTTTGTGGAGTGTATGATGCTAGTCAGCAAGGGAACACATTTTAAAGGAATTGCACAGGCAGAAGCTGACATTTCCCTGTCTTTGTCTACCAGTAGTTTGCGGAAGAAAAGGGAAAAGGTCTTCTCTTTTTTAACATATTTTAAAAGATAAATTCCTTTGAATTTGGACTCTATCATATTTGTTTAAATTATAAATCAGTTGAGACGTTCTTCTTTATGCTTATTGATGTGTGAATTAAACAAATTTTAATTTTGGAAACAAATGGTAATACAGGAGTGCTTAGTAACAACGCTCTATTAGATAATTCTTGGAGATATTTTCTAAAGCAGACATCTAGGACAAATAGCCTTAATTATTACCTTTCGTAGTACAAAAATGTAAGGTAGGCATTACTCAGTCTCACTGACATGCAAATAGCATGGTGGTAATACCATTTTAGAATCAGACCTCTCATACAATATTTACTCTTGATAGATATGTTATCTTAGGCAAATTACTTAACCATTTTTTAGCCTCAAGCTTTCTCAGGTAATATGGGTATAATAATGTCAGTCCTGTAGGATTGCTGAGATATTCAGTAAAGTATTATATACCATTTCTCACAGTTCTTGAAACAAAATAGAGAATAATAATTATTTTTAATGGACTGTTATTCTTCACATACCTTCTTGAGTTGAACTGCTTTTTAATTCTTATTTTTTGGCCAATGTTTAGATCTTTTTTAAAATTTCAGTTGTGTTTTGTTTAGATAGTAAATCCTTCTTATGTCACTTCAACTTCATGAGTAGTCAATGGAAACTGTAAATTCTGAATTTGAAAAGAACAGTAAAATCACAGTTACAGTACTCTATCCTTTGCTTATATTTTTCTATCACATCAGTAATATCCTTCTCAGCATTAATCCTAAAAGCTATTTTCAGCTTCTATTTTGAACCTACTGTTTGCTGTTTTTCATGTACCTTGTGACCTTGATACCTGCTTTGGTAGGTATTTGCATCAGAGCCCTTCTCTGTTCTTGATTTATCAGTTGTTTTCTTTATGATTTTTTTCTAAGTATAGATCTATACCAACACATGTGACCTCCGGGTTCATTTCTTTGACCCTGATTTGACTATAGAGATGCTGTAAATTTTCATTAGTGAGTATGAAACAAAACAAAAAGAAAAGAAAAACTAAAAGAAACAAGCAAAAAGCTTGAAAACCATCACATTATGTTAAACGAATTTATATTCTTGGTAGAGGTTCTGATTCATTCCCAGAGGAGACCAGGAAGTTTTTAGAGTAAAAGTCACATCAAAGGATATGTGACCAGGCTCCCTCCAGTGGTAGAATGACCAATACGTTGTAAGTGGTAACATTCTTGCCTAGGTAAGTAAGCCAGTTAGAAATTCACTCTATAGAACACTATCTAGGCAACTTCCAAGTCACTTTAAAAAAAAAAAAAAAAATGCTGCTGATGTTTCCCTCTCTTTAGGCCTAAGCTTGATTTTTCCCTTAACTTATGTGAGTAGAGTTTCATGATGACGTTTATGTTTTATCCTGGGCTACGGTAATAACAGTGGCTGCATCAGTTACTGCAGTAAGCATGATCCTTCTAGTTTTTGGTTTTCCTTCTCTGCCCTTAAATGTATAATTTAAGTTCTCCTTATAGGATTTGCCTCTTTCTTGGATTTGTTTTACATTTCTTTTAACTTTCTCTATAAAGAATCTTTTTATTATTTATAAATTATTGAAATTCTATCTTTACTACTGTAAAGCATTTGCCCATTTTTAACTGTTTAAAGTATTTTATTATTACTAGACAATAGTTAAACTGTCTTATTAAGAAGACTGTATTTTATACACATACATTTGACAAGTAAAATTAGTATTGGGGGAGGACTTCTAGCAGAAATGTATTAGAAGATTTGAAGAGTCTCAACAAGGAAAAGTAGGCAGCCTCAGCCTGTTATCTATGGGAGGATAGTGAGTGGCAATGGTATAAGAAAAATCTAAAAATAATTACCAATAATTTGTGACTGATTGAATTTTCAAGCAAAATGAAAAGTGACGGGGCTTTCCTGGTGGTGCAGTGGTTGAGAGTCTGCCTGCCGATGCAGGGGACGTGGGTTCGTGCCCCGGTCTGGGAAGATCCCACATGCCGCGGAGCGGCTGGGCCCGTGAGCCATGGCCGCTGAGCCTGCGTGTCCAGAGCCTGTGCTCTGCAACAGGAGAGACCACAACAGTGAGAGGCCTGAGTACTGCAAAAAAAAAAAAAAAAGAACTACAATGAGATAACACACCAGTCAGAATGGCCAGCATTAAAAAATCTAGAAACAATAAATGCTGGAGAGGGTGTGGAGAAAAGGGAACCCTCTTGCACTGTTGGTGGGAATGTAAATTGATACAGCCACTATGGAGAACAGTATGGAGGTTCCTTAAAAAACTAAAAATAGAACTACCATACGACCCAGCAATCCCACTACTGGGCATATACCCTGAGAAAACCATAATTCAAAAAGAGTCATGTACCACAATGTTCATTGCAGCTCTATTTACAATAGCCAGGACATGGAAGCAACCTAAGTGTCCATCAACAGATGAATGGATAAAGAAGGTGTGGTACATATATACAATGGAATATTACTCAGCCATAAAAAGGAACGAAACTGAGTTATTTGTAGTGAGGTGGATGGACCTTGAGACTGTCATACAGAGTGAAGTAAGTCAGAAAGAGAAAAACAAATACTGTATGCTAACACATATATATGGAATCTAAAAAGAAAAAAAAATTGGTCAGAAGGACCTAGGGGCAAGATGGGAATAAAGATGCTTACCTATAGAGAATGGACTTGAGGATACGGGGAGAGGGAAGGGTAAGCTGGGAGAAAGTGAGAGAGTGGCATGGACATATATACACTACCAAACGTAAAATAGATAGCTAGTAGGAAGCAGCCGCATAGCACAGGGAGATCAGCTCTGTGCTTTGTGACCACCTAGAGGGGTGGGATAGGGAGGGTGAGAGGGAGGGAGATGCAAGAGGGAAGAGATATGGGGACACATGTAGATGTATAAGTGATTTACTTTGTTATAAAGCAGAAACTAACACCCCACTGTAAAGCAATTATACTCCAATAAAGATGTTAAAAAATAAATAAGAGTAGAGAAGAAAAAGTGGGTAATTCTGTCCTGAGTCTCTCAGATGGCTTCACAGAGAGAAGCAACATTTTTTCTGGGTATTAAAAGTAAAGTAAAAAATTTCTAGAAGCAAGATAAGGGCATTTCCGGCAGGGTAAGTGCGTATATAAAGGTATAACACCATGTATGTCCTAGGAATACACAGCATTTAGTATTGCTGAAGGAAAGAAGTGTTACTTGTGAGAAAATAAACTAAACGCTAGATAGGGCTAGCTAGATTATGCCATGATCTATAGTTTGGATTTATCTAGTTTGAAATCTTATTAGTAGATTTCAAATTTTCTAATTTGTAGAAAACCTTTTAAAACAAAAATACCACATTTTACAAAACTCTAACAAGTAAAAGTAGCATTTTATAAGTATACATTTATCCTGGAATTTCAAACATGCATCATTTTTCAAATTAAGTCGATTAAGTGAGAAATCAAAATTAGCGGTTATACTTGAAAATTGTTATTTAATATCAGCCTCAGCATCCACTTTATTTCTGAATTTTATTTTTATTGCATTGTCCCTAGGAAATTCTGGTTCATACAGATAAGTAGTGGCAAATGGTAATTTTTTTTTAAAACTTATTTTGCCTTCTCAGGATACTCTTAAAATAAATTGATTCAGACTTTAGAGAAATAGTAAGATTTTTTTCCCCCAAAATGAATCAAATTAAGTCCCAATTGAATAAATCCTTTTGGAGGGAAGTGATAGAATTGATTCATCCATCAGTTCATTTTTTCATTGTTCAGTGCAAAAATAATGTATCTTATAATATTCTAAGATATTCATTGACAACATTTTTAAATGCTCATATTTTTGCACTGATCTCTTAAAATTTCAGAACAGCTTAATTTAATTTACTTGGATGATGACTCTTAACTGTAAGGATCAGTTTCATTACTGATACTTTATCTGCATTTATAAGCTTGGTAACGTTTGTGACTGTTTTGTCAGTTTGAGTTTTTCAACTTGTTACAAAGCTATATAATCATATTAGTGTGCCTATTATTTACATTTGAAAGATTTATAAAAGGGATTTTTAATGAATAAATAAAGTATTTCTTTTGAAATATTTATACCTTGCTTCAGGACACCTACCTAAGTTTGGTGTGAAAAAAAATGAATTTTGAAATTTTCTATCTGTAACATTACAGCTAACTTCAGAAAAAAAAAAGGAGAAAAATCCTTCAATTTAAATGATAGTCTGTATGTGATGAGGCAAAGTTATTTTGAAGTATCTTAATATCCAGTCCTTATTAGTAAACAGTTGCTACCTAATGAAAGCTGACAACAGCTTTTATAGGAGCTACCACTCCTGAGATTTTAAAAATTTTACCTGCTTCCCTTAATAGAGTTGTCTCAACAATTCTGACAGTTTAGTTGATGATGTGTAAAAACCTGATGTAGACATTAAAATTGTCTTGTCCATTGTGTGTTGTTTTAGCATCCTTGAATTGACCTATTTGAGAAACTTCTACAAAAGTAAGTGGAGAGATCTGCCACATTCATTCTAATGCCGTTAAATTGAAAAGATTTTATATAATTTCAGTATTTGAATTAATCAAGCATATGTGATGAATATATTGTATTCTCTGCATTTTTAGACATGTACAAATATTTCAGTTTTTTGATAAGTTTACTAATTTAACATATTTGTTACACTGTCATGCAGGATTTAATAAGATTTTTCTCCAGTCATATATGCTGTTGTTCATGGGTAATATGGTGACTTTGTTCTGAGCGCATTTTATTTTAATTCCTAGATTTACAATAACTTCAGGCACACTTTTTTCAAAATTATGGAACTTGTCAAAGACCGTATCATTACAGGTTCCTCTCGATATCCAAAAGTAGAGCTTTCTTCTGAAAGCTTTAGTAAGCCAAAATGGTGTAAAGTGAAGAAGCAGTTACCTTAGGACACATCTTGCTAATGATGCACAACATAAATCCAGATAAAGCACAGATGCTCACAGACACAGTTCAGAGCTCTGGAGGCTTGATGCTGAGATTCAGAGTGTAGTTCCCAGGGAGGGAACTTGGCGGTGCAGCTCTCCTGGTTTGGGGTGCACACTGCCTCAATAATGGCTCCCTGCAAAACAAACGCTGAAAGCTATTCTTTGCTTTTTGCCTCTTTTTGTAGAAGGGAAAAATCCTCTTTGGATTTTTTTTGGTTGGCAAAAACAGGTACTAGTGCAGATATTTCGTAAAAGTGAAGTGACATAAAGCAAACTTTTGGAAAGCAGATGGTATCTTTGTTTGCAAACCTTGACGTATGAAACCCAATGAAAATTTATCATTTAAAATTTATCACTACAATGTAAATTCTACTGACCAGATGACTGTCATTGAAATTTGGCATCATGTTTTAGCTTTGGTGAGAGCTCCCAAATGTTAGCTGAAAGATCAGCTGTTACTAATTAGTAGTAAGACTTTGAGACGTCTTGAGCCAAATCAGTCTCAATACATCCATGTTAACATTTATTCAACATTCCTGCTTTTAACTAGGGATCCATTTCTAGTTTTATAGGTAATTATTTCATAACCTATACTGGAAAAAAGTGTAACTATAACCCAAACTTAGAATAACTTTATCACAGACATCAAGAAGTACACAAAATTCATAATAAGCCCTTCTATTTAATTTGTCCTGTTGAGCTGAAGGGACAAAGAGATGCACCTGAGCCTTGCCTGCAACTAATTGAATACTGCATGCAAACACATAATGTTTGCAAAGTTTTACTTGAGTATATACTTGCTGATTTGAATTAAAAAAACAAACATGAAACATGATCAGAGCCGTAACCTTTTTATACATTGTGCCATTTCGTGCACTGAAGTAGCAGGCAAATTTTATTTTGATCTTTAACCCAAATCACATGATACAGCACAATTTAATATATGCTATTTGTATTCAGTTTTCAAAATAGTTCTAAAATTAAGAAGAAAGTTAAATGATAATGCTTGCTGAACATCTTAATCACCTTTGTGTTAAAAATAAATAATTTGTCAGAACCAACTTAAACAATGGGATCTCAACATTTATCACCAAGAGCGCTTCTTAAAACAGATTGCTCCGCCCCACCCCCTAGAGTTTCTGATCCTTTAGTTCTGGGGTGGAGCCCAAGAATTTGCATTTCTAACAAGTTTCCAGGTGATGCTGATGTTGGTGATTCGGAGACCACACTTGGAGAACCACTGCAGTAGGTAGCACGACCAAAGAAGTTCTTAGGTAAGGAAGAGATATTGCATATTTTGTTTTAATAAATATACTCATTTGAGGAATGAACTGGGATACTGAGCTCAGGAGTCTAACTACTTACAGGGCAGTTACAGATAATAGGATTGTTAAGAAAAAGAAGATAAAAATTGGGGGTGGAATTGAATAACATTTTTGAAGTAGAAATCTGTTGACTTTGTGATTAAATTGGAAGTGTGAGACGTGAAAAAGGAGTTGTTGTTGATGGCTAAATTTTCTAGATTGGGAGATTGGGTACATTTTGATGCCAGTAAATAAAGTAGTAATTGTTGGTTGGAGTGAATGTGAAGGCGAAGCCTTGTTAACAAGCTATTAAAGTCTTTTCTGGACAAGCTAGGTTTCAGATATTTGTGGAATACCTAGATGGAGACATCCAGGAGGCTGTTAGAAGTATCTATCTATGTCTCATAGGGAGTGCGTTTGAGGATAAAGATGGAATTTGGTAGTCCTTTTCCAGCTGTTTTCTATTGCTCCTTTATCAAGTGTTTTTTCCTTCATCTTCTAGTCAGTCTTTTAGACTCATGCCAAATTGTTGAACTGCTCATTAGAATGAATAAATTCAAATGTTGGTGTCCTTTTTTGTGGTGTCTAAAAGGAGCGTTTGAAAATTAATTACTTTTATATAATTAAATTTGGCTTGGGAGTAGTTATTTGGGGCAGTTAACATGGAGGAAATACAATTGACCTAAGCTCTATACTTGATAGATTTCTCTCCCTTATGTCCACTGGAAAGAGAGTTAAGTATATGATTTTCTGTGCTTACTGTGGAAATACACTGGACTCATTTTTCCCTCCTTGACAACAGTCTACAGTGCATAAAGTAAACACTTGAGCCTGCAGAAACTAAAATCTTCACCAAAGCTATTTCTAAAACTTTCATACTGAACCTGTATTTCCAAGATTTTCTTTTGACTTCGAACCTACTAAATTTAATGTTTGCTGTGGTATGTATTGAATGCTAGCCTAAATAAGACATTGTCTTTTTTCACTTAATTTTTGTTCTTTGCAGATTTTTTGGTATGAGTTTAGGTAAACCTACCATTTTAATACATATAGTTTTTGTATAACTTTTTCGAGCTGTGCTAAGGTTGCGTATTTGAGCCTATTTTTACATATTTTAGTACAGTTCAGTATGTCCAATATTAATTTCCCTGGAGATTGCTATGCTTTTTTGGTTGTTATTTTTAGTGATTAAAGAAAAATAAAAACAGGAAAGCCTAATGACTAAAAAGGCAGTGATTCTGGAATTTGCTGTTTGCACTATTTGTTTTGCTAAAAGCTTTATTCAAGTCGTAATCATAAAATTTACAGTAATAAAATTTGAGGTTGAAATAATGAAAAATGTTTCAAATACAATCTAGCCACTTCTACCAGAATTTTTATTCTGCACTATGTATTATAGAAGTATATCTTCATTTATATAAATATTTTTAAGAGCTTCACAAATATTTCTAAAAGCTTCATATAGGTCAGTAGTCACTGAACTTTTTCTTCACTGATTTCACAGTAATTTGAAAAATATTTTTACCAGTTTTTTTGCTTTTAGTATTAATATATTACTATTTAAACTTTTTGACATACAAAGACCACTTAGTTTCATTATGATGTATTAATATTTTAATGAAAAAAATTAATTGTATTTTCCTGGATACATGCATGATGATATTTAGCACAAACAAAATGTATGTGTGTGTACTTACTTATATTCATTACACTTTAAAATGCAGATATGCTGTCCTTTAAGAAAATCCAAAATATGAAATCTAAACTTACAAAACACATTTATCAACCACAATAGTGCTTGCTGCCGTTTCTCTAGTGTTCTGTTTCCTTCTGAAAAATTTGACAGAAGGGCAAAATGGCAGTGAGATGTAATACCAACTAAATTGTCTTAAACTATGCTTTCTTAAATTATTTCTGAAATTTTTATGAGGGAAAGTAAATAGTAGACATTGGAAATACAAAGATATAACATTTTTATCTTCATCTATTTATAGACCATGTCAAAGATAGCTAAATTGTTACTGTGCTGATAGTTAAATTTCAAAAACACTCTAGAATGCTGCATTTGTATCATTTACCTATGAGTTTGCAAAGTTTTTTGCCCAGCATTTCTATCAACATTTCTTTAATTTTTTTCTTTGAGCACACAGAACTCTTGTGAAATGTCAAAAACATTGTTTTTAACTAAAAAATGACTCCTAAGAAAGCGAAGTGTGATGATGTAAGAAAGCAGAAAGGAGAAGAGGGATTTTTACCCAGAATAGTTTTTGTTAAATTGAAAAGTAGTTTTGTAAAATTTTTGCATTGACTAATGTTATTATACTAACAGTATAAGGTATCATAATTTATTATGGTGTCAAAATTTACTTTAGTTGCTTTTAAAATGACTTTCACAGTCCTGTATTATCATTAAGAGTCTGCAAATGGCTTACTTCCATTTTTCTGTTATACTCTGCTACTTTTTATGGGAAAGTTATATGGTTTGTTTCTACAATGTAAGGACTTTCAAGAGTGTTGTGTAAATGCTATGGGTATATTGTGTATGAACGCTAGAGGTCATATAATTAATTGGGCCATGGAAGAAAGTAATAGAAGTTCTAGTAATATTTATTTTTATCTTATCTAATATAAGAAAAAATAAGTTCGATTAATTTTACTTATATAGATTAGTACTTGGTATATCCAACTGTCATCTATACTGTATGTGCCTGGGGTGGCTTTATATGATTGGTGTATGGAATTGAGAAATAAAAAAAATATTAATATTTAGTAAGGCACCTACTGATGCACTTTCTCCATTCTGATGTACCCATTCTTGTGTGATATCTTTTGCAAATGTGACAGCCCTCAAAACAGGTAAAAAATAAGTCAAGTTTAGAGGTTGTCATTTGAATTGCTATGTCACAAAATATTAAAACAGATTATCAAAATAACACAATACTCATATACTTTAGTAATAAAAATTTTTAAATATGTATTTTATTATTTTAAATTTCTATTTTGTCCTTAATCTTTAATGTTTGTAATACGGTTCACCCTTGAACAACTCAGGTTTGAACTACACAGGTCCACTTATACACAGATTTTTTTCAATGAATACTACAGTTCTATACCATCCACAGTTGGTTGAATCCCAGATGTGAAACCTCGGATACAGAGGGCTGACTCTGGGACTTCAGCATCTGTGGATTTTGGTATCTGCAGTGGGTCCTGGAATGAGTCTCCTTCAGATACCAAGGGATGACTGTATATTTCGTACAGTAGTATTTGTGTATAATTTATGAAGAAATACCTGCACTTATGAGTACACTCTCAGCGCTTTTTTGTATAGGAGTACGGGATCAAAAACAGTTTTAAGAGTGAATTTTTATTATATTCTGTTTTTACACATCTTGCTTTATATAGCAAGGTATATCTGTATAAATCCACTCAATGTTCAAAGGTGGATATTAAGATTACATAACATAATTAAGTATTCTTTACCATCAAAAACATCCCTTAAATGTATTTTATAGAGGTATAGTTGACATAACATTATATTAGTTTCAGGAATACAATGTAATGATTTAATATTTGTATATATTGGAAAATGATCACAAAATAAGTCCAGTTAACATCCATCACCATACTTAGTTATAATTTTTTTCTCGTGATGAGAACTTTCAAGATCTAGCTACTTTCTTTTGCTTTTTAGATTTTATCATATTATTTATTATATTTATTTTTTACTGCATCTGGTCTTAGTTGCAGCATGTGGGATCTTCACTGAGGCATGCGGGATCTTTCATTGTGGCGCGGGCTCTTTGTTGCGGTGCGTGGGCTTCTCTCTAGTTATGGCGTACGGGTTGTTTTTTTTTTTCTTTTCTCTCTAGTTGTGGCCTGTGGGCTCCAGGGTGCGTGGGCTCTGTAGTTGTGTCGCCTGGGTTCCAGAGTGCGTGGGCTCTGTAGTTTGTGGCATGCAGGCTCTCTAGTTGAGGAGCACAAGCTCAGTAGTTGTGGCACACAGGCTTAGTTGCCTGGCAGCATGTGGGATCTTAGTTCCCTGACCAGGGATTGAACCTGCATCCCTGCATTGTAAGACGGATTCTTTACCACTGGCCCACCTTGGAAGTCCTGATCTAGCTACTTTCAAATATGCAAGAGAGTATTAACTACAGTCAGTTTTTTGTTTGTTTGCTTTTTGTTTTTGTATTTTTAGATTCCACATAAAAGTGAGATGTAGTATTTGTTGTTTTCTATCAGATCTACTTCACTAAGCATAATGCCCTCATAATCCATCTATGTTGATGCAAATGGCAAGATTTCATTTTTTTATGGCTGAATAATATTCTACCGTGTGTCTGTGTGTACACACATTTTCTTTATCCACTCATCCATTGATGGACATTTAGGTTGTTTCCATGTGTTGAATATTGTAAATAATGCTGCAATGAACATGGTGATGCATTATCTCTTTGAATTAGTGGTTTTGTTTTCTTCAGATAAATTCTCAGAAATGGAATTGCTGGATCATATGGTACTTCTATTTTTAATTTTTGAGGAGTCTCAGTACTGTTTCCATAGTGGTTACACCAATTTGCATTCCTACAAACAGTGCCCAAGAGCTCCCTTTTCTCCACATCCTCACAAACCTGTGTTATTTCTTGTCTTTTTGATAATGACCATTCTGACAGATGTGAGGCAATATCTCATTATGGTTTTGATTTGCATTTCCCTGATGAATTGTAATATTGAGTATCTTTTCATGTATCTCTTGGTTATTTGTATGTCTTTAGAAAAATGCCTATTGAGACTCTCTGCCCATTTTTAATTGGTATTGTTTATTGTTCTGCTATTGAACTTTGTGAGTTTTTTATACATTTTATCAGATACCTTATCAAATATATGATTTGCAGGTTTTATCTCCCATTCAGTACAGGTGTGTTTTTCATTTTGTTGATAGTTTTCTTTGCTGTGAAGAAGCTTTTGTTTATTTATTTATTTATTTATTTTTGGATGCTCTGCATGGCTTGTGGGATCTTAGCTCCCCGACCAGGGATTGAACCCAGGCCCTTGGCAGTGAAAGCGTGGAGTCCTAACCACTGGACCACCAAGGAATTCCCAGAAGCTTTTTAGTTTGATGTAGTCCTGCTTATTTATTTTTGCCTCCATTACCAAATCAAAAAAATCCTTGTCAAGATGGCTCTCAAGGTGCTTACAGCCTATGTTTTCTTGTAAAGTGTTAGGGTTTCAGGTCTTACATTCAAGTCATTAATCCATTCTGAGTTAATTTTTATGTATGGTTAAAGATAGTAGTTTAGGCTGTCCATTTTGCCAACAGCATTTATGGAAGACACTGTCTTTTTCTGATTGTATATTGTTGGCCCCTTTGTCATAAATTAATTGACAGTATATGCATGTGTTTATTTCTGGGCTCTGTATGCTGTTCGATTGATCTGTGTCTTATTATGCTCAATATCATACTGTTTTGATCTCTATAGCTTTGTTATATGGTTTGAAATCAGGGAGCATTATGCTTCCAGCTTTGTTGTTCTTTCTCAAGATTGCTTTGGTTACTCAAATTCTTTTGTGGTTCCATGTAAATTTTAGGACTGTTTTTTTTCTATTTCTGTGAAAAATGCCATTGATATTTTCATAGGGAATGCATTGAATCTGCAGATTGCTTTGGGTAGTGTGAACCTTTTAACAAAGTTAATTATTTCAATCTATGAATATAGATTACCTTTATTTTTATTGTCTTAGATTTCTTTTTTGTTTTGTTTTAATTTATTTTATTGAAGTATAGTTGATTTACAGTGTTGTGTTAGTTTCTGGTATACCGCAAAGTGCTTCAGTTTTATATATATATGTATATGTATATACATATATTCTTTCTAATATTCTTTATCATTGTTTTATTGAATATAGTTCCCTGTGCTATACAGTAGGACCTTGTTGTTTATCCATTCTGTATATAATATTTTGCATCTGTTAATCCCAAATGCCCAATCCATCATTCCTCCCACCCACTCTCCCCCTTGGCAACCACAAGTCTGTTCTCTATATGTGTGAGTCTGTTTCTGTTTCACAGATAAGTTTATTTGTGTCATATTGTAGATTCCACATATAAGTGATACCATATGGTATTTGTAAGGAACGGCACCAAGAAACGGGGGAGAGCTTAAACAAGCTTTATTTGGGAATGCTCCCAGGCGAGGTTCACTGGTCCGAGAGAAAGGGGCCAGAGAAGTCGCGCCCGGGTGAGGGTTTGGGCAGAATTTATAGGGGAAGAAGGGAAAGGGCAAGAAGGGAAAGGGGTGTGGTGAATCCAGGAGGGCGCAGGTTATTCCTTATTTGGTGGTCTCTTCGGGTATCGTGGCAATATCCGGTGCCGGTTGCATCAGTCTTGGGACTGTTAGTCCCGCCCCTCGAAAGGTGGGAAGGCTGGGCCGGGTGGAAAGTCCCCAGGTCAGTTCCTGGAACTGGGTGGTCTGGAAAGTTTCGGTCTGATGCAACCTGTGAGTCTGATTGCATTCCCCTGCCTCGGGCCAGTTGGCCTTACATCCCGACATCTTTGGTGTAATGGGGCGGCGTTCTGATATATGGCTACTTCTTGCTGAATGGGGGCGTTGAAAGGGGAGTCGGGCGACCAGAGGTCCGAGGCTTAAGGGAGACCAGTGGGGGGTTCTGTAGGAAGCAAGGTGTAAGGGCCGAGGAGCATTTAGTTTGTGGCCACCCGAAAGACTTCCTCCATGCGCCTGCGAAGGAACCTAAGAAAGCAGGGAGCAAGCATGAACAAGATACAGATGAGAATTAAGGGGCCTAAGATTGGTGTTAGCCAGGTATAGAGGGTGGATCGCCACCAATCGGGGAGGCGGACTGTTGGTGTTTGCGTTGGAGTTCTGCTCTTAAGCGATGGAGGGCGTTTACGTTGTCTTAAACGAGTCCTGTTTCATTGATGTAATAGCAGCATTCCTCCCGTAGGAAGAGGCAGGTACCTCCTTTGTCGGCCGTCAGGAGATCCAGGGCTCGTCGATTTTGGAGGGCAACTCGCCTACTGAGGTGATCTGGCGCTGGAGGGAGGTGATGGAGGTGGCAGAAGCCTCAATGGCTAGCTGGAGTTTCTGTTCTAGGTACACTGTGTGTTAGGGCTCCTCCCCCGATGCCCGCAGCAACAAGAGAGGAGGTGAGGGAAATGCCTGCGACCATAGGGAGAAAGATGGCCCTTTGGCCCTTAGAGAGGTCGAGGGCCCGCGTTAGTGCTATCAGTTCAGCCCTTTGAGAGGTTGTCCCTTCTGGGAGGCTATTAGCCTCGATAATAGGTGAGATAGTTACCACTGCATAGGCTGCCCGTCAGCGTCTGTCAGCACCGAGTATTGAGCTGCCATCTACGAGGAGGGTGCGGTCCGGGTTTGAAAGAGGGGTGTCAAAGAGTCCCTCTCTCGGTGATTTGAAGGCTTCTATGACATGAGGGCAGGAATGGGATGGAAAACCCCTGGTGCCAGAGATAGGCAGGAGGGAAGCCGGGTTCAGTCAGGTGAGGGGAGAGATCAAGAGAAACAGCTGGGTTTTCAATGAATAGTAGGTGGAACTCCTGGATGCGGGAGGGGCCCAGGAGGGAGAGGGACTTGTGGCCTAGGAGGTCAACCAGCCGGTGGGAGGAAAACACGGTTCGTGGGTGGGCCAAAGTCAGTTTGAGTGTTTGTTTGGTCAGTTTGGCTGCTGCTGCTGGGGCCCGAAGGCATGGTTGCCATCCCCGAATGGTTGGGTCTAGCTGTTTGGAGAGGTTAGCCACAGGGCGGTAGGAAGGCCCTACAGGCTGGGCAAGGAGTCCAGTGGCTATTCCGGCCCATTCATCCACAAAAAGGTGAAAAGGTTGGTTTGGGTTGGGCAGAGAAAGGGGAGGAGAAGATATCAGAACGTTACGGAGGGTGAGAAAGGCCTGTCGAACGGCGGAAGGAGAGGTGAGGGGTCCTTGAGGGGTTTCTTTAGCGGCTAGATATCAGGGTTTAGCGAGGAGAACAAAGTTAGGGAAAAATCCTATAAGGCCCAAAAAGGAGAGAATTTGTTCTGCTGTTTCTGGAGGCTGGAGTTCACGGATAATCCGGGTGCGATCGGCTGTTAGACTTTTTGTGGTAGGGGTAAGGTAGAGCCCCAGGTAGGTTACAGAAGATACAGATAACAGCCTTGGTTGGGGAGACCCGATAACCGCGAGAGCCAAGGTAATTAAGGAGAGCTGCAGTGTGTTGTCTTGAGAGGCTGAGAGACGGGCTACAGAGGAGGAGGTCATCTACATATTGAAGGAGTGTGCTGGGGGTAAGGGAGCGGGAAGTGGGGTCCCGTGCCAGCGCCTGACCGAAGAGGTGAGGACTGTCGCGGAAGCCCTGGGGAAGAACTGTCCAGGTGAGCTGACTGGAAGTATGAGTATCCGGATCCGTCTGGGTAAAGGCGAAGAGGAAATAGGAGTCGGGATGTAGGGGGATAGTGAAAAAGGCATCTTTGAGATCCAGAACCGTAAAGTTGGTTGTGGATCGGGGGATATGGGAGAGCAAGGTGTATGGGTTTGGTATTACTGGGTGGAGAGGAATTACGGCCTCATTGATTAGTCGGAGGTCCTGGACCAGGCGATAATCTCCAGAGGCCTTGCGGACAGGCAGGATGAGGGTGTTGCAGGGATAGTCAGTGGGGATAAGGAGTCCCTGGTTTAGGAGTCTGGTGATAATAGGTTGTAGGCCTCTAAGATGAGTCTCAGAGCTGGGAAATTGGGGTCTTGATGGAAATTTGGAGGGGTCCTTTAGGCGGATGAGGGCGGGGGAATGGTGTGTTGCTGTTATGGGCTTAGAAGTATCCCAGATTTGGGGATTGATTGGGTTCGGTGTGGCTGGAAGAGGGGAATAGGAGGGGGAGAGTTCTAGAGACAGACCGAGAAGAAGCAGGAGTTGGGAGGAGGGGACCTTAGGGTCAAGTCTAACTAGATGGAGGGAGGCCCCTAAGTGGAAAAGGACATCTCGGCCTAGCAAGGGAACTGGGCAGGATGGTATGACTAAGAAGGAATGAGTAAAAGGGAGTCCTTCGATATGACATGGGAGTGGGCCAGTCTGGAGTGAGAAGGATGGTTTGCCATCAATACCCATGACCGAGATCTGGGGAGGAGAAACTGGCCCAGAATAGGTAGGCAGGACCGAATAGGTAGCCCCCGTGCACACCAGAAATGAGATGGACTTACCCGCTACCTGTAGCGTTACCCTGGGCTCGGCGAGGGTGTTGGGGGTCTTCGAGTCCGGGCGCCATCAGTCGTCAGCCAATCCCAGCAGTTCGAGTGGTAATGCCGTTTGGTCGGCCTGCCCCCCGCGTGGAGACGCTGAGGGAGGGCCAGTCATAGGGCAGTCACTCTTCCAGTGGCCCGTTAGCCCGCAGCTGGGACAGGGCTTAGAAGGAGGTAGGGGATTGGGACATTGGCGAGCCCAGTGGCCTTCTTTTCCGCATTTGAAGCAGGCCCCTGGCGGGGTTGCCTTTTGCGGACCCCGTGGATGCTGTGATCCATGGGAGATGGCCGGCCTTAGGGCGGCTACAAGAGCTTGGGTTTGGAGGGCCACCTTTTGATGCATCCGAGCCTGTCGGCTGGATTCTGCCAAATCCTCACGGCCATTATAGACTTTAAAGGCCATCTTTACCAGATCTCGAATAGGGGTTTGAGGGCCGTCTTCTGCCCGTTTTAATTTCTTTTGGATGTCCGGGGCTGACTGGGTAATAAAATGGGTGGCTAGGACCGTTGCCCCTGCCAGGGTGTCGGGATCCAGCTGGGTGTAGAGAGTTAAGGCCTCTGTAAGGCGACTGAGAAAGATAGCTGGATTTTCGTTAGGTTCTTGGGTTATCTCTTTTAGTTTTTCAAAATGGACTACCTTATGAGCGGCAGCCTGCATGCCAGCCAGGAGGCATTGGATCATGAGGTCGCGTTTACGACGGCCATCTTGGCCATCCTGATAAGTCCAGCCTGGATCGGTGCCAGGTACGGCAGTCGCTCCGACAGGCATGGAGTTGTCGGTAAGGTGAATCTGATCTGCATGGTTTCGGGCAGCAGTTTGAATTCTTTCCCTCTCTTCAGGGGTCAGAGTAGCTGATAGGATCACAAAGATATCGTGCCAGGTTAGATCGTAAGCTTGAGAGAGGTAGCGAAATTCTTTGATGTAGCGGGAGGAGTCAGCAGAAAAGGAGCCTAATCGCTTTTCTATTTGAGAGAGATCTTGGAGGGAAAAGGGAATATGAACTCTAACTAATCCTTCCGCTCCTGCTACCTCCCTCAGAGGGCAGAGGAGATTTGGATCTTGGGAATCGTGAGAGCGTGTATGGGCACTAATTGGCGAAGCAAGGGGCGTGGGAGGAGAAACCATTGAGGGAGGCGGGGGAGCGGTTGGAGGGGCCGGAGCGGGTTCGGGAAGAGGAGGGACCGCTTCAGGGTAGGGTGGAGGTTGGAGAGGAGCTCTGGAGCGGGGAGAGGCGAGAGATTCGGGTGGGTCGGCTAGTGGAGAGGAGTCATCGTCAAAGGAAATTAGGGGCTTGGATGTAGGAGATGTCTGTTTGGCAAGAAGGATCTGGGAAGTGGAACAATCGACGCAGAGGGAAGGACGGGAGCGTAAATACCAGAAGGCCTGGACATAGGGGACCTCAGACCATTTGCCCGTCCTGCGGCAGTAATTATCTAGATCACTGAGGATGTTAAAATCGAAAGTCCCTTCAGAAGGCCATTTGGATTGATTGTCTAGAGGATATTGTGGCCAGGCCACAGTGGAATAGAAAATAAGCCGTCGGCGACGGAGATGTTGGGAGAACCCGAGGGCTGTAAAATTGGCTAGGAGACACCCCAGGGGCGTCTTAGGATCTGGTTTCGATTGTGAGGTTCCCATGACCCCAGTCTGTCCCTGAGTGAATCGAGAGGGAGAGAGGCGTCCCTGGTCTCAGTCTTCAATTCACGGCAGGTCGGAGGGCGGTCAGGCGATTGGGACGTCTCCACAATCACCCAAGGCCCGGCGTCCGGAGAGCGGTCAGGCAATTGGGACGTCTCCACAGTTGCCCGAGGCCCGGAGAGAGGATGGAGGAGTCCCTGACGCGGCCGTGATTAAGGACAGGGAGTCCGGTGGGCAGGGACTCTGAGGGTCGGAGGGAACAATGGAGAGGGACTTAACCCGTTTTCTGCCAGATCGGGTGGATGAGTAGAGGTCCCCTGGTTGTCTCCCGGGGGAGGGGAGGAGCGGCCCGCACGGTAACCCGCGGGGCTTGGTACCCTTCCCGGGTTTCGGCACCAAATGTAAGGAATGGCACCAAGAAACGGGGGAGAGCTTTTAAACAAGCTTTATTTGGGAACGCTCCCGGGCGAGGTTCACTGGTCCGAGAGAAAGGGGCCAGAGAAGTCACGCCCGGGCGAGGGTTTGGGCAGAATTTATAGGGGAAGAAGGGAAAGGGGTATGGTGAATCCGGGAGGGTGCAGGTTATTCTTTATTTGGTGGTCTCTTCGGGTATCGTGGCAATATCCGGTGCCGGTTGCATCAGTCTTGGGACCGTTAGTCCCGCCCCTCGAAAGGCGGGAAGGCTGGGCCGGGTGGAAAGTCCCCAGGTCAGTTCCTGGAACTGGGTGGTCCGGAAAGTCTCCAGGTCAGTTTCTGTAACTGGGTGGTCCGGAAAGTTTCGGTCTGATGCAATCTGTTAGTCTAATTGCGTTCCCCTGCCTCAGGCCAGTTGGCCTTACAGTATTTGTCTTTCCTTTTCTGACTTACTTCACTTAGTGTGATAATCTCTAGGTCCATCCATGTTGCTGCTAATGGCATTATTTCATTCTTTTTTTATGTCTGAGTAATATTCCATAGTGTAAATATACCATATTTTCTTTATCCACTTACCTTTTGATGGACATTTACGTGGTTTCCATGTCCCGGCTATTGTAAGTAGTGCTGCTATGAACGTAGGGGTGCATATATCTTTTCAGATTAGAGTTTTGTCCAGATACATGCCCAGGAGTGTGATTACTGGATCATATGGCAACTGTATTTTTAGTTTTTTGAGGAACCTCCATGTTGTTTTCCCTAGTGGCTGCACCACTACATTCCCACCAACAGTGTGAGAAGAGTTCCCTTTTCTCTGCACAGTCTCCAGCATTTATTGTGTGTCGACTTTTTCATGATGGCCATTCTGACTGGTGTGAGTGATACCTCGTTGTAGTTTTGATTTGCATTTCTCTAATAATTAGTGATGTTGAGCATCTTTTTATGTGCCTGTTGGCCATCTGTACGTCTTGTTTGAAGAAATGTCTACTTAGGTCTTCTGCCCATTTTTTTTTTTTTTTTGCAGTACACAGGCCTCTCACTGTTGTGGCCTCTCCCGTTGCAGAGCACAGGCTCCAGACGCGCAGGCTCAGCGGCCATGGCTTACGGGCCCAGCCGCTCCGCAGCATGTGGGATCTTCCCGGACCGGGGCACGAACCCGTGTCCCCTGCATCGGCAGGCGGACTCTCAACCACTGTGCCACCAGGGAAGCCCCTGCCCATTTTTTGATTGGTTGTTTGGTTTTTTTATTACTGAGTTGTATGAGCTGTTTGTATATTTTGAAAATTAAGCCCTTGTTAGTTGCATTATTTGCAGGTATTTTCTCCCAGTCCATAGGTTGTCTTTTTGTTTTGTTTATGGTTTCCTTTGCTGTGCAAAAGCTTGTTACTTTGATTAAGTCCCATTTGTTTATTTTTGCTTTTATTTCTATGGCCTTGATAGACTGACCTACGAAAATATTGGTACAATTTATGTCAGAGAATATTTGCTTATGTTCCCTTCTAGGAGTTTTATGGTGTCATGTATTATATTTAAGTCTTTAAGCCTTTTGAGTTTATTTTTGTGTAAGGTGTGAGAGTGTGCTCTAACTTCATTGATTTACGTACAGCTCTCCAGCTTTCCCAACACCACTTGCTGAAGATACTGTCTTTTCTCCATCGCATATTCTTGCCTCCTTTGTGAAGATTAATTGACCATAGGCGTATGAGTTTATTTCTGGGCTCTCTGTTCTGTTCCACTGATCCATATGTCTGTTTTTGTGTCAATATCACACTGTTTTGTTTACTGTAGCTTTGTAGTATTATCTGAAGTGTGGGAGAGTTATGCCTCCAGCTTTGTTCTTTTTCCTCAGGATTGCTTTAGCAATTCTTGGGGGGGGGGGGGGTTGTGGCTTCACTGGGGAATTCTACCAAACATACAAAGAAGAACTTAAACTGATTCTTCCCAAACTCTTCCAAAATATTGAAGAGGAGGGAACACTCCCAAATTCATTCTGTGAAGCCACCATTACCCTGATACCAAAACCAAAGACACCTCCAAAAAAGAAAATTACAGGCCAATATCTGAATATAGATGCAAAAATTCTCAACAAAATATTAGCAAACTGAGTCCAACAACATGTAACAAAGATCATACATCACATCAAGTTGGATTCATCCCAGAGTCACATGGATGGTTCAACATATGTAAATCAATCAATGTGATACACCGTATCAACAAAAGACAAAAAACACATGATCATCTCAAGAGATGTAGAAAAAGCATTTGATAAAATTCAACATCCATTCATGATAGAAACTCTTACCCAAGTGGGTATAGGAGTAACATATCTCAACATAATAAAAGTTATTTATGACAAACTCACAGCCAACATAATACTAAAAGGTGAAAAGCTGAAAGCCTTCCTGCTAAAATCTGGAAGAAGAGGATTCCCACTTGTATACAACATAGTATTGGAAGTCCTAGCCATGGCAATCAGACCAGAGAAAGAAATAAAAGGTGTCTTAAATTTCTTTCATTAACATTTTATAGCTTTCAGTGTACAGATCTTTCACTTCCTTGGTTAGATTTATTTCTAGGCATTTTATTCTTTTTGATGCAGTTGTAAAGGGGATTGTTTTCTTAATTCCTCTTTCTGATAGTGTGTTATTAATGTATAGAAATGCAACAGCTTTCTGTATATTGACTTCGCATCCTGCAACTTTAGTGAATTCGTTTATTCTAACAGTTTTTTGGTGTTTTCTATATATAATATCATGTCATCTGCAAATAGTGATAGCTTTCCTTGTTCCATTACAATTTAGATGCCTTTTATTTCTTTTTCTTGCCTAGTTTCTCAGGCAAGGATTTCCAATACTATGTTGAATAAAAGTGGCAAGAGTGGGCATCCTTGTCTTATTCCTGACCTTAGAGATAAAGCTTTCAGGATTTCACCATTGAGTATGATGCTAGCTGTGGACTTATTATATATGGCTTTATTATTTTTGAGGTGCATTTCCTCTATATGCACTTTGTGGAGAGTTTTTGTCATAAATGGATGTTGAATTTTGTCAAACACTTTTGGTACATCTATTAATATGATCATACGATTTTTATCCTTAATTTTGTTAATGTGGTATGTTATATTGATTTGTGAATGTTGATACATCCTTGAATGGTACATGATTCTTTTAATGTATTGTTGAATTTGGTTTAAAATTATTTTGCTGATGATTTTTGTATCTATGTTCATCAGTGATACTGGTCTGTAATTATCTTTTCTTGTGGCCTGTAATTATCTTTTCTTGTGGCATCCTTGTCTGGTTTTGGTATCAGGGTAATGCTGGCTTTGTAAAATGAGTTTGGAAGTGTTCTCTCCTATTCTTTGGAGAAATTTGAGAAGGACTGTTATTAATTCTTTGAATGTTTGGTAGAATCCACCAGTGGACCCATCTGGTCCTGGACTTTTGTTTTCTGAGAGGTTTTTTATTACTTATTCAATCTTCTTACTAGTAATCAGTCTGTTCAGATTTCCTATCTCTCATGATTCAGTCTTGGTAGATTGTATGTTCCTAGGAATTTACCCATTTTTTCTAAGTTTTCAAATTTATTGGCATATAATTGTTTACAGTAGTCACTTACTATCCTTTGTATTTTTGTGGGATCCACTGTAATGTCACCTCTTTCATTTCGATTTTATTTATTTGTGTTCTCTTTTTTTCTTGGTGAGTCTAGCTAAAGTTTTGTCAGTTCTGTTTATCTTTTCAAATAACCAGCTTAGTTTCATTAATCTTTTCTGTCTTTTTAGTCTCTACTTCATTTCTGCTCTGATCTTTATTTCCTTTCATCATAACTTTTGACTTAATTTATTGTTCCTTTTCTAGTTCCTTGAGATGTGAAGTTAGGATGTTTATTTGAAATGTTTCTTGTTTATTGATATAGGTAGTTATTGCTATGAACTTCCACCTTAGAATTGCTTTTGCTGAATCTGTAAGTTTTGGCATCCTGTATTTCCATATTCATTACTCTCAAGGTACTTTTGACTTTCTCTTTTTTTTAATAAATTTATTTATTTTATTTATTTATTTTTGACTATTTTGGGTCTTTATTGCTGAGCAGGGACTTTCACTAATTGCGGCGAGCAGGGGCTACTCTTCATTGTGGTGCACAGGCTTCTCATTGTGGTGGCTTCTCTTGTTGTGGAGCATGGGCTGTAGGCACACGGGCTTCAGTAGTCGTGGCATGCAGGCTTTAGTAGTTGCAGCACGCGGGCTCAGTAGTTGTGACTCATGGGCTCTAGAGCACAGGCTCAGTAGGAGTGGTGCATGGGCTTACTTGCTCCGCAGCATGTGGGATCTTCCTGGACCAGGGCTTGAACCCATGTCCTCTGCATTGGCAGGTGGATTCTCAACCACTGCGCCACCAGGGAAGCCCTACTTTCTCTTTTGATTTCTTCTTTGACCCATTAGCTATTCAGTAGCATGTTGTTTTATCTCCACATATTTGAATTTTTCATTTTTCTTCTTCTAATTGTTTTCTGGTTTCATACCATTGTGGTAGGAGATGCTTGATTATGATTTCAGTCTTTTTAAATTTATGAAGATTTGTTTTATGGGCTAACATATATTCTGTCCTAGAGAATGTTACATGTACACTTGAGAAGAATGTGTATTCTGTTGCTTTTGGTTTGGTTGGAATGTTCTGTGTATATCTGTTACATCTATCTGGTAGAAGGTGTCATTTAAGGCTGATGCTTCCTTATTACTTTTCTGTTTGGATGATCTATTCATTGATATAAGTGGGGTATTAAAGTCCCCTACAATTATTGTATTGCAATCTATTTCTCCCTTTAGGTCTGTTAATATTTGCTTTATATATCTAGATGTTCCTATGTTGGGTGCATAAATATTTACAAATGTTATATCTTCTTGTTGGGTTGACCCTTCTATCATTTTGTAACACTCTTCTTTGTCTCTTAATATAGTCTTTGTTTTAAAGTTTATTTTGTCTGACATAACTGTAACTACTTCAGCTTTTTTTGTTTCCATTTGCATGGAACATCTTTTTTCCATTCCTTAACTTTCAGTCTGTGTGTGTCCTTACATCTGAAGTGAGTCTCTAGTAGGCAGCATATAGATGGGTTTTTAAGCTAGCTTCACTTTTTTTTCATTCTTTTTTTTCTGCCCTGATTGGGTGAGTTCCACTGTCCTGTCCTTGAGTTCACTGATCCTTTCTTTGTTTCATCTGGTCTGCTTTTGAACCCCTCTAGTGTATTTTTCAGTTCAGCCATTGTATGCTTCACCTCTATGACTTCTATTTGGTACTATCTTACATTATCTCTCTTTGTTGAAGTTCTCACTACATTTATCTATTCTTTTTCCACGTTTATTTCGCATTTTTATGATTATTACTTTGAACTCTTCATCAGATAAATTACTTATCTTTGTTTCATTAAGGTTTTTTAATGTTTTATCTAGTTACTTTATTTCGAGCATATCCCTGTGTTTCTTCAATTTGCTTGACTGTCTGTGTTGGCTTTTAAGCATTAGATTAAACAGCTGCCTCTTCCAGTCTCGTGGGAGTGGTCTCATGCGGGAGATGAACGCTGTCATCCAACCATGCCCTAGCTCTTGGTTGTTTCTCAAATCTTTGTGATTGTTCAAGTAGACTAATTTATTTTTAACGGCTTCCAGTAGTTGAGAGTGTGCCAAGACCTGTCAGTGTCCCAAAGGGGAGGATTTCAGTCAGCACCTAGATTCAGGCTGATTTGGAAGCCAGACCCTCAAAAAGCAGCTTTTAGAGTATGCAAATATATACAGTCCTGTGGGACCACTAGTGTAAACCCCACTGGCCCCCAGAACCAGGTGATCTGGACGTGTGACCTCAGTGGCAGTCACAAAAGTTGGGGCTCCAGATGAGTGTATAACCTCCTTTCTAGGACATATTGGTGATGTGTACGAAGGTAGAGGGAGACTGCAAAGATGGCATCCATTGGCTTTTGTTCCCTGTGAACACCTCCGTAGGTCCCTGTTGTGTGCCAGTCCTGAAGCCTGCCCCTTAGGTCAAAGCCCTAGGACAAATAAGCATCTTTCACAGAAAGACTGGAGTGTGTTTCAGTCAACTGTCTGCGCAGTACCCTGGGAGTAGTGGCCTGCCAAGAACTGTCTCTCTTATTGGAACAATCCCATAGGACCCAAGAACACAAAGCCCCTTGGCCACCAGAGCCAGATCATCAAGGAGCTTCCACTGGGTGGCAGCTGCAAAAACTGGGGCACCAGAATTGTGTAAAAGCTCACCTCAGGGAGATACTCATGGTCTGGAGCACAACAGAGGGAGGGTGTGAAGATGGCACCCACTGACTGGAATGAGGCAGAGGGAGGGTATATAGATGGCACCCACCAGGATAGAGGGTACCTGCTGGCTAGACAGAGCACAAAGATAACACTTGCTGCCTGGAATGAGACAAAAGGAGAGCATATAGATGGTGCCAACAGGAAAAAGAAAAAGAAAAAAAGCATAGCTTAAGAAAAAAAAGATGGCGCCCAGAGAGCAAAGCTGAGGTAGAGTGTGAAGATGGTGACCCCCAGCCGGCAGGCCCCTAGACGTGTGGTAAATTAGATGCCTGCATCTATAGCTCAGGCCAGAGCTTTATGACTAGCAAATTGGTGTCATTCACGTGAAGTCTGGGTGCTTCTCTAGTGGCTGCCACTTGCTCTGAGCCCTGGGGTGGATGAGTCTGAACACTTGAGCCCTTTAAGAGCCATTTCTCAAGTCATTACAGTCTTTTGGATGCAAGCCCTGTTGGTTTTCAAAGCTAGATGCTTTGGGGCTCATCTCTCAGGTGCAAGATTTATAAGTTGGGGTGCTCAGTTAGGGTTCAAACCCTTTACTGCTCAGGGAGAAGCTCTGGGTTCTAAGTTCCCTCCTGATTGTTGGTCACTGCAACAGGGATGGATTTCATGGCAAACTTGTGTCCCAGACTCTCCTACCAACTTTGATGAGAGACTTCCTTCATTCATCCAATGCACAGGAGTCACTCAGACAGCTTTTAGGTTTTTTCCAGAGGAAGTTGTTCTATATTACCTGCAAGTTTGGTCTGTTTATGGGTGGAGGTGAGCCTAGGATCCTCCTATATCACCATCTTGAACCGGAACTTTAAATGTGTTTTTTTAACATGATGCTGTATGATGAATTCCCTGGGTTTAAAAAAAAAAAAAACATTAGTTATGTGTTTGAAATCAAAGTTTAGGTGCTCATCAAGGAACTAAAACACCACAACAAATTTAGAAACATCTTGCTATCCACTACTCCCATTAATAGTTCTCTTTTCCAGATGTTCTCATTATCCTCCCCAACTACCAAGGCATTGATATTTAGAGACATTTTTAATATAAAATCTTAAGATAATATCCCTTGCGTTATTTCTCTTCATTGGCCTAATCTGATTTTATCTTTCATAACTTTATAACTGAATAACTTTGAAAGCCTCCTTGATGATCTAATGTCACTAGTCTTTCTTCCAATCACATCTTATTCTTGGTCTAAAAGTAATCTTTTTTTTGGCAAGAGGTTTTCAGTATCTGTCTTCCCTGTTAACAAACTTTAATTGAACTGCAAAACACTTGCAGAGTTTCATGAAGGCTATTTCAACCTTCCCTCTTTTAGGGTTATTTGGTTTGGGCACATGTCACCCCATTTTTCACCAAGCTCACCTAGCTGACTAGTCACCTGTACTGTTTTTCCCCCTACATTCCATGTGTTTTCTTCCAAAATTTTGCCAAGTTCGAAGTGAGCTGCTTTACCATGTACAAGTCATTGTACCACACTGCCAGGCCAGCATTCCCTACTTTCACTCTTGTCCCACAATTTACCAATGTCATCTTCTATTCTGGCTGTGCTACCAGATTTATTGTCTTTTGCTTAAGGCTTTACTTCCTACTTCTGTGGGATTGTACATGTTGGATCCCCATATTCAAGAGGCTGCTTTCCTTTAAATTCAGTCTTAAAACACAGTTACCCCTATTTTAATTATCATTTATTCTATTGCCAAAATTATTTTGTGCTCCTCTTACTTGTATTAATTACTTTTTATTTTATCTTATAAGGTCAAATACAGTTGCATTTGTGTGTTTTTGTTGCTAAGTACTCAGGGTTGTACCTGAGGCTTGATTTGCATTTGTGCCCTCTTGTGGGATGAAACACTAAGGAAGAGTGAGCATAGGAAGAAGAGTTGGAATTGGATCTGTATGATACTTGCCTTCTCATTTTTGTAGATGCCAGATCTCCCTTGAACTAATCTGGCTATGATAAAATGATTTTGAGGAATCAGGATGTCATAAAGCCTTTCCCATTCCAGTTTTAGCCTTTGAATAATGAAAGTTGAAATTAAACTGAAAAACTTAATAATTTATGAAAATTATAAATTGAAAATATTGGAGATAAATCTGGGCCTTTGGTTTTTACTTAAAAATGTATGTGAAATCTTATTTGAAGATTAAAGGTTTATCATTTATTCTTTATTCATCTAACAGAGAAATAGGTAGGAAGGTCTCCTAGGTGACTTGTTGGGTGAGGGTCAGGAGAGTAAAGTAACTTGAAGGATGAGTAGAGATTAGGAAGGCAAAAAATTCGTGGAGATGTTGATAGGGAGAGAGAGAAATAAGATAGGCAGTACTAGGCCAGGTATGAGAAATCACTCCAACAGAGGCTTAATAGTGACTATTGAGGGTGAGAATGGGAGTTAGCAGAGCTTAGGCCAGAGAGGACAATATACCAGATCCTGAAGGGCCAATTGAGATAGTTATCCCATATTAATAACTATATCACAAGGTTATCCAAGGAAGGATTTAAAGAATGAGAGTAACATTATCTTCAAATGAATGGTTAAGAGAAGAATTTAAACAATTGTTCAGATAATTAAAACTAAGTTATTGCTAAATGACTTAGCTAATTTAGGGGTGTGTGTGTGTGTGTGTGTGTGTGTGTGTGTGTGTGTGTGTTTCCCTGTTCTGAATGATATTACTTCACTTTTATACCATTTTGGTGAATTGAATGCTTAAGTAGTATTAAATTTATAACTAGAATTAATGAAACAGAATTTTAGAGCTTAGAGAATACCTTAAAAATTATCTAATTCAAACTTCCATTTTTTAGATGTGAAAATCAAGGACTACTAAAGTTAAGCAACCTTTCTAATGTTGTATAGCTAGTAAATAGCAGAGTCAGGATTTGTATCGGTTTTATCTAATTCCTATGCTCTTAACCAATATATCATCCCACAAAATAAAATCAATAATAGGTATACTTCAGACATTTTTTTCAAACTGTTTTATTAATATGATTTTATTTTGCAGTTTACACCACTATGTACATATTGTAGTTCACAGATTAGAAGTCACTAACATAAACTGCAGTACGCATCTCAAATTTGACAGACTAGTGATTACTTAAGAGACCATAGATTATGATAAATTGATCAGTTGGCTGCATGGAGAAGAATTCCTTTCCCGTGACTGGAAAGGGAGCAAAAGAGGGCTAAACGGTTTCATTGTTATAGAAATCTACGTCAAGGTCAAATTCCATGAGAAGTCTTTATATAGCTATAGAATGTGTAGTGTTTATAGAATGTTGATAGGGTTTATGCAAATAAACCAAGTTTCTGATCTACTTTATAAAAAGACCTATCAAAAGAAGGTAAAACAAGTCACAAAATATGCTTTCAGTATATCCAAATATTAAATTTTAAAAGTTCTAACTTGCTGGGAGACCAGACCTTAAGTTAAACCTGAAATATGAAAATTCATAACTAACTGCTGCTATTTAAATTGTATGTAACTATTAGGGTACATGGTATTTTTTGACAGGCCAGTTCATAACCATTCTAAATAGTCTAAGTAGTTATAATGTTAAAAGTCATATTTTATTATATAGTGAGTCTAGGTATGATGACTTTTAACAGATCCCTTTTTTATGAGGCTTTATATTTCCCCTGTCAGTCAAATGAGAATTCATTTATTTAAAAAAGAAGGAGAAGGATGAAGAGTTTCATTAATTTTAAAGTCCCTGGGTTAGTACAAATTTAATTTGGTTCCGTTCCCATGTCATCTGGGGGAACTGGAGGCCCAGCTTCTCACTTAATGTAGATTTCTTTCCCTTTTGAGTAAATATCTTCTGTGTGACTTTTTATTGGTTTTTAATCTGAAATCTTTTTCTTAACATATTAAGTACTGCCAGCCTTGGTAGGGAGTGCCATCTCCAGTATGCTTTAGTCGTATATTCATGTTTTCATATTCCTCATTCATGCATTTATTTTTATTTATTTATTTATTTATGGCTGCGTTGGGTCTTCATCGCTGCGTGTGGGCTTTCTCTAGTTGTGGCGAGCAGGGGCTCCTCTTCATTGAGGTGCACGGGCTTCTCATTGCAGTGGCTTCTGTTTGTTGCGGAGCACGGGCTCAGTAGTTGTGGTTTGCAGGCTCTAGAGCACAGGCTTAGTAGTTGTGGTACATGGGCTTAGTTGCTCTGCAGCATGTGAGATCTTCCTGAACCAGGGCTCGAACCCATGTCCCCTTCATTGGTAGGCGGATTCTTAACCACTGTGCCACCAGGGAAGTCCTCATGCATTTATTATTCACTCAACAAATATTTATTAGTGCCAGGCACTCAGGATCAGTAGAAAGGAGTCTCATAAAGTTGTTAAAAGAATATAGTCATTGTACTTAAAGTTAGACTATGAGATGTCCCAGTTCCTTGTGGACATTTTACTCATGTTATCTTGGTGCAGCAGCTCTATTTTGTCCATGTGACATGCTAGATGGATGTTTCTCATGAATGTGAGATTATGCAAGTGTTGGCCGTGGGACCAAAAGGGAAGTAGTTGATCCATCTATTTTCCACAATTTTCCCTGATTTTTTGTAATTATGACATTGCTCTCTTCTCACCAAACGTAAGATATCTCAGTTGCTCACATTATTAATATTGTTTTCATTTTATTTTTTAAAGTCCTTAATATAGTCACCT
Organism: Lagenorhynchus albirostris; assembly: GCF_949774975.1. NCBI lineage: Eukaryota > Metazoa > Chordata > Mammalia > Artiodactyla > Delphinidae > Lagenorhynchus > Lagenorhynchus albirostris. The sequence continues at coordinate 12,501,960 of NC_083110.1, forward strand.
ATTTTGTCATCTCACCAGAGAGAGCATATTTATGAATGTTCTTATCATGTATTTATCATCATATCCCCTGCCAGAAGAATGACCTGACATTCTAGTTGCCAGTATGCTGGAGAATTGCAGAGTTCCATGGGCAGCCTGTGTCCTTGATTCTGCTTCAGCTAATTTTTTTCAGGCAGAGGAAGCAGTCATGTTTAAGGCTTGATTTCTGGAGTGACAGCTACAACAATGGGATTTGAATTATTAGTATTAAACTATAGGCTTTAGCCTGATAATTCTTCTGGATTTCACAACTTGAGTTCCTTAATACCACATTTAAGTTTAGCCCTTCCCCAGTTACTGGTAACAGTTCTATGTTTAAGAACAGATACGGTGAGGAGCTCACGGTCAGGATTTTATGAACTTAGTATCCACTCGTTCTTCACATTACTTTGTCTTGGTACGTTGGTTGCAGTCGTTAAGCTCTTGCTTTGACCTCTCTCGAGCCCTTCTTATGTCTGTCTCTAGCAGTTGAATCCCTGTGTTTTCATCTATAAATGAATCTATGCTTTGTTTTCTTGCACATTATCCTAGTTCCAGCCTAAAGTGCTGTTTTGAATACCAAGATTTCATGATTCCTTAAAGGTCGAATTCGGCAACTTTCTGTTAAACCTCCCTGGTGCAACAGCCTCATCACCTGTACTCTTCCTGTTGCCTACTATTAGATTACTTCCTCTTATTCTGTGTCATGCTTTGCTTATTGAATGGGACTTTGACCATTTGTAGACTGCCAAATTTCTCTGATAGTCTGGATTACCTCTCCCTTCCTGCTGCTTAGAATCTCCCAGTGATTGCCATCTCCACTTCAAAGATCTGTCTAATCTCTGGGTCTCTGCGTACTTACTGTCAACAGTGTAATCCATTCTTAATCTGAGTCTCTGTTTTTACAGTAGATACATGAAAATTCTGCATAAAAATTGGCTAATTCTGAAAATCCAGTGGACCAACCAAGCCTGTTGAATGTAACTCCACATTATGTTTAGGTTTAGAAACATTCAGAAACACATTTATCTGAGTCAAACTTGTATACTGCATAAGGGGATAGAAAATTGTAAAAGCTACTAGTAAGTAACTATAAGCTGCTCTGGGTTTCTGTTTTATTTATTTTTTAGTAGTTTTTGGAGAACTAAATTCAAAGTGGAAAGAAAAGGATAAAAGCACCTGTTAGTTCATGGTTAAGTTCTTACATTTTAAGTGACTAACCGTAAGTGTAGTTTGTCTCCTGTGTGAGTCATGTTTTACAATTTGTCAAAATTTTGGGAAGTATGACATAATTCATTAACATAGTAGTTAACATTTCAAATAGATAAAGATGGGCTTCTTTAGTAAAACAGTACAGCAAAAGAGTCGTTTTCTCTGGGAACCATAGGCTAACACAGTAGAGACAGTTTACTTAAAGAATAGGGCATAGCGTAAATGTACCTTAAGAATATCACAAATAGGTTTTTTATTTAGCTCATTAAATATAAATTTATCCACCTTACAGCACAGCATCTGAATAAACCAAAGTACTTTTTAAGGTCAACTGATTTTGTTTATAGTTTGTCTTTAAATAAAAGCTGATCCCTTTCTTAAAGTGAAACTTGTATTTCTGATTTCATATTTTCCTTTTTAAAGAAAGGTCTTATATTATTGTTTCCATAATAGTAAACCCAAACTGTGAGTGTATCCCTAAGTAGCTATGGACCCTGTAGTTTATGGGCTCTCATATAATTAATTAGTCATCTCAACGTAACACTTAAGATTATTTGATACATAACCTGTATGTACTCCAAATAGTGTAATAATTTTCTAAATGAAGATTTTATCTGCTTATCAAGTTGTGCATCATAGTAAAAAATTAATGATAAATGATAATTCCATTAATGATTTTATTTGATTAGAGACCATATTTGTTGTCTATCATTTTCAAGATGACACTTGGTAAACAATCTTGTAATTCATATTATCTGTCAACTCAAATAATTTTATAAATTAATTGGAATCCATACTTGTGTATATGGTTCTAAATTATAGCTTTTGGTTAATAATTTGTAGAAGACTATTTAGAATGTGTAGTAAGGCCCTATATCTATTTGGATAAAAGGGCTTTGTTAAGAAAAGAAAAAGAAGGAAAAAAAAAGTAATCTCATATCTTGTGCACTTCCTTCCGTGCTGCCAGAGGGATTTTTCTAACAGAAATCTAATCATTTCATTTACTACTCAAAATTATTCACTGGTTGCTTATTGTCTATATTTTTAAATATTAACTCTGTAACATTAAAAATACTCTGTGATTTTACCCTTGTCTCCTAAACCAGCCTTATTTCCTGCCATTTCTTCTTTTTCTAACCGTATCATGATGCTTGCTTTGCCTTCAACACCCCATGCTATCTTTTTTTTTTTTTTAATTTATTTATTTTTGGCTGTGTTGGGTCTTCGTTTCTGTGTGAGGGCTTTCTCTAGTTGTGGCAAGCGGGGGCCACTCTTCATCGCGGTGCGCAGGCCTCTTACTATCACGGCCTCTGTTGTTGCGGAGCACAGGCTCCAGACGCGCAGGCTTAGCAGTTGTGGCTCACGGGCCCAGTTGCTCCGCAGCATGTGGGATCTTCCCAGACCAGGGCTTGAACCCGTGTCCCCTGCATTGGCAGGCAGATTCTCAACCACTGCGCCACCAGGGAAGCCCCCCATGCTATCTTTTAAAGCTTCAGAATATTTCTAGAAAAATAATATTTAAAAGGTAGTTTCAAATGTTAAGATAACCAACTGTAGGTATATTTACCCTCTGAAATGAATATATATATATATATATATATATATATAAAACGAGGTGATATGAGCTTATGGTTAGTGATACATGTTAAGAGTCAATTACTAAAGATAGTAGTGAAAATTCTGGTAATTATAATTACGGACATGAGTTTCAGCTACAGAATGTAGAGCAGAGACCCATAGGCTAGAGTTTTGGGAATATTCACCATTGACCTATGGGAGAAAAATCATATTGCGTAAGTTAGGCTTCTTGGCTGCATACAGCCAAAACTACTTCGATTAAAAAACAAAACACACAGGGCTTCCCTGGTGGTGCAGTGGTTGAGAGTCTGCCTGCCGATGCAGGGGACGCGGGTTCGTGCCCCAGTCCGGCAAGATGCCGCGGAGCAGCTAGGCCCGTGAGCCATGGCCGCTGGGCCTGCGCGTCCGCAGCCTGTGCTCCGCAATGGGAGAGGCCACAGCAGTGAGAGCCCCGCGTACCGCAAAAAAAAAAGAACAAAACAAAAAATAAACAAAACAAAAAACCCCCACAATATATTAGACAAAATTCAAGTGGCTCTTAATCAGTGTTAAATCCAGAGGATCTAGGTTGGGCAGAAAACAAAGGATGCAACACAGCTAAGATTCTGCCACAGCAATAGTCAACTTTAGGTACTACTACTAGTGCCATTGCCAATAGATACTCTTAGCCATTGTCACTAACTATCCTGCCACTAGAAACTCTTGCTGTGAGTCTGGACTCCTAATAAATGGTGATATCTCTAATCTATGAGGAAAAATATGGATTATTCAATAAAATAAACTAGATAGCCATTTGGACAAAAAAATAAATAAAATGGATTCCTCCTCTACCGTAATTCCATATAGATCAAAGTTTTAAACGTGTAGAGAATAAAATCATAAAAGTACAAGGAAAAAAGCATGAATGAATATTTTTAAATATATATTCTTGGAATGAAGAAGATACTCAGGAATGACACAAAGCCAAGAAATCGTAAGAAAGATACCTTTTACTACAGTAAAAACAAAAACAAAAAGAGCCCTAAAATTTAAAATAAAGTAAATCAATTTGAACCTCAAAATGTATCCAATTGGTGGCATAATCACACAGAGAGGAAGTATTCCAAGTGATTTAAAAACACAGTTGTTAGAATGCACCTCCCTAAGTGACATATACCCTACAGAAAAAAGAACTGAAAAAAGAAACTTTAACAATTATTTACAGAAATCATATAGTTCATAGTAGTGTTAGTATTGTTATTCTCAGACTGTTATGTGTGGATTGTGGGATTTTTAAAAAATGAGTAAATAAGCAGTATTCTAATTTTATCATCCTGGTCCCCTTGAGAACCAGGCATGGGAGAAAGGAAATATGAATATAAGATGGAAGGGTTAAATTAAAACCCTGTAGTACTGAACTTGAATTAGAAGTATTAGTAGAACTCATAATAACTTGTCTCTTTAAGAATAAAACAATTATTTTCTAGCTCTGTCAAATGAAAAATCCTAGAAACAAAAATCAATCCAATAGGAATGAACATCCTTAGTGCCCAGATTATGCTCTTAAAGTGTCATTTTCCATGAAAAACCTCTAGGGATCCTAGAAAAAATGGTTGATTCCAGACCTGGAAAGGGCAGATAACAAGGCTATGTGTGTAGAATATTCTGGAAGAGTACACAGAAAAACTGTTAATAACGGTTGTTGCTGGGGAGGGGAATTGAGGGCTATCTTTTTTTGCATATTGTGCATTCTTTGTTTTCAGCATGATAAAATCATTAAAAATCATTTGGAGAGATAAATTCTTACTCATTGTTATTGTCTGCCTGAAAAAGCATGTTACTTGGGGTTGAGGTTGGCAGGATTTACCCATATAATGTGATAGAAAAACATTGTAGTGTCATATGTGTGTTTTAAAGTATACTTATTAACTTCTTTATTGGATCTACAGAAGTGAGCATTACCTTCTAATAGGTTACCACATGAGTAGTACAAGAAAAATTTTGGAAAATTTATTATGAACGTTTGGGAATCAAATGATTAATAATTAAAATTTCCTTTGTCAATTAATAAAGTGGTATTTTAGAACCATAAAAATAATGTCCTATTTCTGAATTTGAGGAATGGATGGATTCCTTTACTTAAGTAGTCATGTATTCAATAAATATTTATTTTAACACTGTGAAAATATTGGTAACAAGATGGACATGATCCTTGCATTCATATCTTATGATCAAGTTGGAAAAACAGATTAAAGATAAAAATAGACAAATACAAATTATGGAAGTGCCGTGAAGAAAATAAATAAAGAGCTTATGGAGAGTATCAGTACTATGGGGACAAACTTAGTTTAGATAAGAGACCTGAAGAATGAGAAGTAGCTTTTAAATAACTGGAGGTAAAGCATTATAAGACAGGAGAATCGGCCTTCAGGGAGAAAGGAGCTTAGATTTTTAAAGAATTGAAAAAAGATTAGTTAACCTTTATTAGTTGTTGAAGTATAAAATTTCTAGATAGAGTATCTGGATAGATGCTGATGCCGTTTACTAAAATGGGAGAATACTGGGTTGGAGCGTAAGTCTGAGAAGGAAAATCAAGAGTTCTGTTTCAGATATTTTAAATTTTAGATGTCTGTGTGATATCCAAGTGGAGGTTTAAATACACTTTAGATTTTGAGATATAAATTTGGAAATTATAAGCAAACAGATGATAGATCGGTTTTAAGGAGAGGAAAGAAAAGCAGGCATTCTTTAGAGCTGTGTTGTCCAGTGTAGTAGCCATTAGGGTCAAATGGCTCTTCAAATTTAAATTAATTAAAATTACATCAAACTTCGTGTATTTCTTCATCAACTGTAGCCACATTCCAAGTGCTCAACGGTCACATGTAGTTGGTAGCAACCATACTAAACAGCACATATAAAAACATTTTCATCATTGCAGAAAGTTCTGTTGGACAGCATTAGTGTAGATCCCTGAGAAACACTAACTTCTGGTTAGGCACAAAGGTCTGGAGAATATGAAGGAGTAGTGAAAAAGGAGAAAAACTAAGAGCATGTTTTAAGAAGCAGCAAATGGTCAACTGTGTTAAATGCTGTTGAGAGGAAAAGTCCGGGGGAGTCTCCATTGGATTTGCTACCATGTAGTTTATTGGCAACATGACAAGAGGACTTGTCTGAGCTGGTAGAGGCAGAAACTAGATCTAACTGGGTTTAAAAGTGAATAGATGGTGCAGAAATGGAGATAGCATATTTTGGCAGTTCAGAGAAGTTTGGTTATGAAGGGAAACAATGAAATAGATCACTATCTGAAAGGGTATATAGGAGTAAGAGCTTTAAAAATTGACATATATATTTATAAATAAACACACAAACACTTATGTACATATATATGCATACATATGTGTCTACTAGATTGTAATGTAAGCTCCTTGAAAGAATGAACTCTAGTGTCTCATTGAATCATGGTTTTTTTTGTTTGTTTGGTTGGTTTTTTTTGCGGTACGTGGGCCTCTCACTGTTGTGGCCTCTCCCGTTGCGGAGCACAGGCTCCGGACGCGCAGGCTCAGCGGCCATGGCTCACGGGCCTAGCTGCTCCGCGGCATGTGGGATTTTCCCGGACCAGGGCATGAACCCGTGTCCCCTAGCATCGGCAGGCGGACTCTCAACCACTGCGCCACCAGGGAAGCCCTGAATCATGTTTTTTTTAATTTTATTTTATATTGGAGTATATTTGATTTACAATGTTGTGTCAGTTTCAGGTGCACAGCCATGTGATTTAGTTATATCTATTCTTTTTCAGATTGTTTTCCCATAGAGGATATTGCTGAGTATTGAGTAGAGTTCCCTGTGCTATACAGTACGTCCTTGTTGATTATTTTATTTATAGTAATGTGTATATGTTAATCCCAAGCTCCTAATTTATCCCTCCCCATCCCCATCTTTCCCCTTTGGTAAGCATAAGTTTGTTTTCTAAGTCTGTGAGTCTGTTTCTGCTTTGTAAATAAATTCACTTGTATCATTTTTTTGATTCCACATATAAGTGATATGATATTTGTCTTTCTCTGTCTGACTTCACTTAGTATGATAATCTCTAGATCCATCCATGTTGCTGCAGATGGCATTATTTCATTCTTTTTTATGGCTGAGTAATACTCCATTGTGTATATGTACCACATCTTTATCCATTCCTCTGTCAATGGACATTTTGGTTGCTTCCATGTCTTGGCTATTGTAAATAGTGCTGCAGTGAACATTCAGGTGAATGTATCTTTTCGAAGTATGGTTCTCTCTAGATATATGCCCAGGAGTGGGATTGCTGGGTCATACGGTAGTTCTATGTTTAGTTTTGTAAGGACCTGCATACTATTCTCCATAGTGGTTGTACCAATTTATGTTCCCACCAACAGTGTAGGAAGGTTCCCTTTTCTCCACACCTTCTCCAACATTTATTGTTTGTAGACTTTTTGATGATGGCCGTTCTGACTGGTGTGAGGCGATATCTCATTGTAGTTTTGATTTGCATTGCTCTAATAATTAGTGATGTTGAGCATCTTGCCGTGTGCCTCTTGGCCATCTTTGGCCTACTCTGTCTTCTTTGGAGAAATGTCTATTTAGGACTTCTGCCCATTTTTCAATTGGTTTGTTTCTTTGATATTGAGCTGCATGAGCTGTTTGTATATTTTGGAGATTAATCCCATGTTGGTGGCTCCGTTTGCAAATATTTTCTCCCATTCTGAGGGTTGTCTTCGTTTTGTTTATGGTTTCCTTTGCTGTGCAAAAGCTTTTCAGTTTAATTAAGTCCATTTGTTTATTTTTATTTTCATTACTCTAGGAGGTGGATTGAAAAAGATACTGCTGCGATTTATGTCAAAAACTGTTCTGCCTATGTTTTTCTCTACGAGTTTTATAGTATCCAGCCTTAGATTTATTGATAGGTCTTTAATCCAGTATGTATTTATTTTTTGTGTCTGGTGTTATGGAGTGTTCTAATTTCATTCTTTAAATGTAGCTGTCCAGTTTTCCCAGCACCACTTACTGAAGAAACTGTCTTTTCTCCATTGTATAGTCTTGCCTCCTTTGTTGTAGATTAATTGACCATAGGTGCGTAGGTTTATTTCTGGGCTTTCTTTCCTGGTCCATTGATCTATATTTCTGTTTTTGTGCCAGTACCATACTGTTTTGATGACTATAGCTTTGTAATATAGTCTGAAGTCAAGGAGCCTGACTTTCAGAGTACAAGTCTTTGGCCTCCTTAGGTAGGTTTATTCCTAGGTATTTTTTTTTTTGATGTGATCGTAAATGGATTGTTTCCTTAATTTCTCTTTCTTATCTTTCATTGTTAGTGTATAGGAATGCCAGAGATTTCTGTGTATTAATTTTGTGTCCTGCAACTTTACCAGATTCATTGATAAGCTCTAGTTGTTTTCTGGTGGCATCTTTAGGATTTTCTATGTATAGTATGTCATCTGCAAAGAGTGACATTTTTACTTCTTCTTTTCCCATTTGTATGCCTTTTATTTCTTTTTCTTCTCTGATTGCCGTGGCTAGGACTTCCAAAACTATATTGAATAAAAGTGGCAAGAGTGGACATCCTTGTCTCATTCCTGATCTTAGAGGAAATGCTTTCAGCTTTTCACCATTGGGTATAATTTTAGCTGTGGGTTTGTCATATATGGCCTTTATTATGTTGAGGTAGGTTCCCTCTATGCAGACTTTCTGGAGAGTTTTTATCATAAATGGATATTGGGTTTTCTCAAAAGTTTTTTCTGCATCTATTGAGATGATCATATCGCTTTTATTCTTCAGTTTGTTACTCTGGTATATCACACTGATTGATTTGTGGATACTGAAGAATCCTTGCATCCCTGGGATAAATCCGACTTGATCATAGTGTATGATCCTTTTAATGTATTGTTGGATTCTGTTTGCTAGTATTTTGTTGAGGATTTTGTGTCTGTGTTCATCAGTGATATTGACCTGTAATTTTCTTTTTTTGTGTTATCTTTGTCTGGTTTTGGTATCAGGGTTATGGTGGCCTCATAGAATTACTTAGGGAATATTCCTTCCTCTGCAGTTTTTTGGAAGAGTTTGTGAAGGATAGGTGTTAACTGTTCTCTAAATGTTTGATAGAACTTGCCTGTGAAGTCATCTGGTCCCAGACTTTTGTTTGTTGGGATTTTTTTAATCCCAGTTTCAATTTCAGTACTTGTAATTGGTCCGTTCATATTTTCTATTTCTTCCTGTTTCAGTCTTGGAAGTTTGTACCTTTCTCAGAATTTGTTTATTTCTTCTAGGTTGTCTATTTTATTGGCATATAGTTGCTTGTAGTAGTCTCTTATGATCCTTTGTATTTCTGTGGTGTCCGTTGTAACTTCTCCTTTTTCATTTCTAATTTTATTGATTTGAGCCCTCTCCCTTTTTTTCCTTGATGAGTCTGGCTAAAGGTTTGTCATTTTTGTTTATCTTTTCAAAGAACAAACTTTTAGTTTCATTGATCTTTTCCATTGTTTTCTTTGTCTCTATTTCACTTATTTCTACTCTGATGTTTATGATTTCTTTCCTTCTGCTAACTTTGGATTTTCTTTGTTCTTCTTTCTCTAGTTGGTTTAGGTTTAAGTTTAGGCTGTTTATTGGGGATATTTCTTGTTTCCTGAGGTAAGACTGTATTGCTATAAACTCTGTTATGGTGCATCCCATAGGTTTTGGATTATCGTGTTTTTGTTGTCATTTGTCTCTAGGTATTTTTTGATTTCCTCTTTGATTTCTTCATTGATCCTTTGGTTGTTTGTTTAGTAGCATATTGTTTAGCCTCCATATGTTTCTGTTCTTTACAGCTTTCTTCTTGTAATTGATTTCTAATCTCATAGCATTGTGGTCAGAAAAGATGCTTGATATAATTTCAATTTTCTTAAATTTATCAAGGCTCGCTTTATGGCCCAGCATGTGATCTATCCTGGAGGATGTCCCATATGCAGTTGAGAAAAAAGTGTATCCTGTTGCTTTCATATGGAATGCTCTATAAATATCACTTAAGTTCATTTGGTCTAATGTGTCATTTAAGGCTTGTGTTTCCTTTTTGATTTTCTATCTGGATGATCTGTCCACTAATGAAAGTGGGGTGTTAAATCCCCCACTATTATTGTGTTACTGTTGATTTTTCCTTTAATGGCTGTTAGTATTTGCCTTACATATTGAGGTGCTCCTATATTAGTTGCATATATATTTACAATTGTTACATCTGCTTCTTGGATTGATCCCGTGATCATTATGGAGTGTCCTTCTTTGTCTCTTGTAACATTCTTTGTTTTAAGGTCTATTTTGTCTGATATGACTATTGCTACTCTAGCTTTCTTTTAATTTCCATTTGCATGGAATACTTTTTTCCATCCCTTCACTTTCAGTCTGTATGTGTCCCTAGATCTCAAGTGGGTCTCTTTAGACAGCATATATATGGGTCCTGTTTTTATATCCATTCAGCCAGTCTATCTGTTGGTTGGAGCATTTAATCCATTTACATTTAAAGTAATTATTGATATGTATTTTCTTATTGCCATTTTGTTAATTGTTTTGGGATTGTTTTCATAGGTCTTTTTCTTCCTTCCTCTTTTGTTTTCTGCTCTTGTGATTTGATGACTATCTTCAGTGTTGTGTTTGGATTCCTTTCTATTTTTGTGTATCTATTGTAGATTTTTGGTTTGCTGTTACCATGAGGTTTGGATATTGCAGTCTTATATATACAGGATTGTTTAAACTTGCTAATCTCCTAATTTCAAATGCATTTCCAATATCCTGCATTTGTACTCTCCTCATCACTGCTGGTTTTGATATCATATTTGTGTGTGGATTATTTCCTACCTTTACTGTATGTTTGCCTTTACTGGTGAGCTTTCCCATTCTTAATATTCTTGTTTCTAGTTGCGGCCTTTTCTTTTCAGCCTAGAGAAGTTCCTTTAGCCTTTGTTGTAAAGCTGGTTTGGTAGTGCCGAATTCTCTTAAATTTTTCTTGTCTGTAAAGCTTTTGATTTCTACATCAAATCTGAATGAGAGCCTTGCTGAGTAGAGTAGTGTTGGTTGTAGGTTTTTCCCTTTCATCACTTTAAATATATCGTGCCACGCACTTCTGGCCTGTCATTGATTCATCTTTTAATCCTTTTACCCTTAGAACTGCCTTTTCATATTCTTGAGATGACAAGTAATAGTATACTAGACCACCTTTTACAAAAACACATTTTCTCCAATATTTATTTTGCAACCAAATACTTTTTAGCCTTCAAGTACAAAGGGAATTTGAAGTGAGAAGGGAAAATGGTCCATTTTTGGTTTTTTTTAGGAAGATAAATTTCATTGTGCTGATCAGTTTTATAACAGTGCTCTGAATACAGATAGAGTCTCAGTTTTAAAGGAAAACACTTTATGATGCAGTAGCTTCTCTAGTGTTTACAAGCATACTTACTGGTGAAAACTGGAGTAAAAGAAAATGAATAAGTAATTTGCCAATCACTATTATGTATATTTTTTTCAATTTTTCAATTATGGAATTTCTAATGCTGAAAAAAATACATCTTTTTTCCTCATAAATTTTCTTTATAAAATTTCCTCATCTATCTTCTCTATAAAACACAGTTGTGGTATTTGTAGTTAAAAGAAATATTTGCTTTGGAAATGTTTTAGCTGTTTCTGTGCATAGTGATACCTGTGATGTTCGTCGTTTCTTAATGTATTTTGCATTTTTAAATATTTTTGCATAAAGTTATTTTGCATCGCAATGAAGGGGCAGATGTGGAGAAAATATCTAAAAATATGGTGCATAACAAATTACATCTTATAAATCATTATTCACTTTTAAAAATGAAATTTGGATAATTTTAATGTACAATGATTCATAACCAAAAATGTTGGGAAAACTGAATGTATAACACTTCCTACTAAATGGATGTAATAGCATTCCATCATTCTTACCTTTATTTGAGAAACAGTTCTTTTTAAGGATATTTAGCAGAAGAAAGAGATTCAGGTATGGTGCCAGCATAATCCTTTATGACCTTGATTTAGATCAGACATTTATTTTATCTTCACTCAGTGTTACGTTCTAGTTGGCTGTGTAAAGAATAAAATTTTCTGAGAAGCAAGAAGACCTACAGTCCTGCAGCCTGTGGAACAAAAAACACATTCACAGAAAAATAAGACACGATGAAAAGGCAGAGGGCTATGTACCATATGAAGGAACAAGATAAAGCCCCAGAAAAACAACTAAATGAAGTGGAGATAGGCAACCTTCCAGAAAAATAATTCAGAATAGTGATAGTGAAGATGATCCAGGACCTCGAAAAAAGAATGGAGGCAAAGATCGAGAAGACACAAGAAATGTTTAACAAAGATCTAGAAGAATTAAAGAACAAACAAACAGAGATGAACAATAAAATAACTGAAATGAAAACTACACTAGAAGGAATCAATAGCAGAATAACTTAGGCAGAAGAACAGATAAGTGACCTGCAAGACAGAATGGTGGAATTCACTGCTGCAGAACAGAATAAAGAAAAAAGAATGAAAAGAAATGAAGACAGCCTAAGAGACCTCTGGGACAACATTAAACACAACAACATTCACATTATAGAGGTCCCAGAAGGAGAAGAGAGAGAGAAAGGACCCGAGAAAATGTTTGAACAGATTATAGTCGAAAACTTCCCTAACATGGAAAATAGCCACCCAAGTCCAGGAAGTGCAGTGAGACCCATACAGGATAAACCCAAGGAGAAACACGCCGAGACACATAGTAATCAAATTGGCAAAAATTAAAGACAAAGAAAAGTTATTGAAAGCAGCAAGGGAAAAACAACAAATAATATATAAGGGAACTCCCATAAGGTTAACAGCTGATTTCTGAGCAGAAACTCTACAAGCCAGAAGGGTTTGGCAATGATATACTTAAAATGGTGAAACGGAAGAACCTACAACCAAGATTACTCTACCTGGCAAGTATCTCATTCAGATTCGATGGAGAAATCAAAAACTTTACAGAGAAGCAAAAGCTAAGAGAATTCAGCACCACCAAACCAGCTCTACAACAAATGCTAAAGGAATTTTTCTAAGTGGGGAACACAAGAGAAGAAAAGGACCTACAAAAACAAACCCAGAACAATTAAGAAAATGGTCATAGGAACATACATATCGATAATTGCCTTAAACGTGAATGGATTAAATGCTCCAACCAAAAGACACAGGCTTGCTGAATGGATACAAAACAAGACCCATATATATGCCGTCTACAAGAGACCCACTTCAGACCTAGGGACACATACAGACTGAAAGTGAGGGGATGGAAAAAGATATTCCATGCAAATGGAAATCAAAAGAAATCTGGAGTAGCAATACTCATATCAGATAAAGTAGACTTAAAGAATGTTATAAGAGAAAAGGAAGGATACTACATAATGATCAAGGGATCAATCTAAGAAGAAGATATAACAATTATAAATATATATGCACCCAACAAAGGAGCACCTCAATACATAAGGCAACTGCTAACAGCTGTAAAAGAGGAAATCAACAGTAACACAATAATAGTGGGGAACTTTAACACCTCACTTACACCAATGGACAGGTTATCCAAAATGAAAATAAATAAGAAAACAGAAGCTTTAAATGATGCAATAGACCAGATAGATTTAATTGATATTTATGGGACATTCCATCCAAAAACAACAGATTACACTTTCCTCTCAAGTGTCCACGGATCATTCTCCAGGATAGATCACATCCTGGGTCAAAAATCAAGCCTCAGTAAATTTAAGAAAATTGAAATCATCAAGCATCATTTCTGACCACAACGCTATGAGATTAGAAATGAATTACAGAGGAAAAAACGTAAAAAACACAAACACATGGAAGCTAAACACTACGTTACTAAGTAACCAAGAGATCACTGAAGAAATCAAAGTCAAAAAATACCTAGAGACAAAGTCAAAAAATACCTAGAGACAAATGACAATGAAAACACGAAAATCCAAAGCCTATGGGATGCAGCAAAAGCAGTTCTAAGAGGGAAGTTTATAGCTATACAAGCCTACCTCAAGAAACAAGAAAAATCTCAAATAAATAATCTAACCTTACACCTAAAGGAACTAGAGAAAGAAGAATAAAAAAAACCCAAAGTTAGCAGAAGGAAAGAAATCATAAAGATCAGAGCAGAAATAAGTGAAATAGAAACAAAGAAAACAATAGCAAAGACCAATAAAACTAAAACCAGGTGTTTGAGAAGATAAACAAAATTGATAAACCATTAGCCACACTCATGAAGAAAAAGCAGGAGAGGACTCAAATCAATAAAATTAGCAATGAAAAAGAAGTTACAAGAGACACCGCAGAAATACAAAGCATCCTAAGAGACTATTACAAGAAACTCTATGCCAGTAAAATGGACAACCTGGAAGAAATGGACAAATTCTTAGAAAGGTATAACCTTCCAAGACTGAATCAAGAAGAAATAGAAGATATGAACAGAGCAATCACAAGTAATGAAATTGAAACTGTGATTAAAAATCTTCCAACAAACAAATGTCCAGGACCAGATATCTTCACAGGTGAATTCTATCAAACATTTAGAGAAGAGCTAACATCCTTCTCAAACTCTTCCAAAAAACTGCAGAGGAAGGAACACTCCCATACTCATTGTATGAGGCCACCATCACCCTGATACCAAAACCAGACAAAGGTAACACAAAAAAAGAAAATTACAGACCAATATCACCTATGAATATAGATGCAAGAATCCTCAACAAAATACTAGCAAACAGAATCCAACAACACATTAAAAGGATCATACACCATGATTAAGTGGGATTTATCCCAGGGATGCAAGGATTCTTCAGTATACACAAATCAATCAATGTGATACACCATATTAACAAATTGAAGAATAAAAACCATATGATCATATCAATAGATGCAGAAAAAGCTTTTGACAAAATTCAACACCCATTTATGATAAAAACTCTCCAGAAAGTGGGCATAGAGGGAACCTACCTTAACATAATAAAGGCCATATACAACAAACCCACAGCAAACATCATTCTCAATGGTGTAAAACTGAAAGAGTTTCCTCTAAGATCAGGAACAAGACAAGGATGTCCACTCTTACCACTATTATTCAACATAGTTTTGGAAGTCCTAGCCACGGCAATCAGAGAAGAAATAAAAGGAATAGATATTGGAAAAGTAGAAGTAAAACTGTCACTGTTTGCAGATGACATGATACTATATATAGAGAATCCTAAAGATGCCACCAGAAAACTACTAGAGGTAATCAATGAATTTGGTAAAGTTGCCAGATACAAAATTAATACACAGAAATATCTTGCATTCCTACACACTAATGATGAAAATTCTGAAAGAGAAATTAAGGAATCACTCCCATTTACCATTGCAACAAAAAAAAATAAACTACCTAGCAATAAACCTACCTAGGGAGACAAAAGACCTGTATGCAGAAAACTGTAAGACACTGATGAAAGAAATTAAAGATGATACCAACAGTTGCAGACATATACCATTTTCTTGGATTGGAAGAATCAGTATTGTGAAAATGACTATACTACCCAAAGCAATCTACAGATTCAATGCAATCCCTATCAAATTACCCACGGTGTTTTTTACAGAACTGGGACAAAAAAATCTTAAAATTTGTATAGAGACACAAAAGACCCATAATAGCCAAAGCAGTCTTGAGGGGAAAAAACAGAGCTGGAGGAATCAGACTCCCTGACTTAAGACTATACTACAAAGCTACAGTGATCAAGACAATATAGTACTGGCACAAAAACAGAAATATAGATCAGTGGAACAAGATAGAAAGCCCAGAGGTAAACCCACACACCTGTGGGTAACTAATCTATGACAAAGGAGGCAAGGCTATACAATGGAGAAAAGACAGTCTATTCAATAAGTGGTGCTGGGAAAACTGGACAGCTACATGTAAAAGAATGAAATTAGAACACTCCCTAACACCATACACAAAAATAAACTCAAAATGGATTTGAGACCTGAATGTAAGACCAGACACTCTAAAACTCTTAGAGGAAAACATAGGAAGAACACTCTTTGACATAAATCACAGCAAGATCTTTTTTGATCCACCTCCTAGAGTAATGGAAATAAAAACAAAAATAAACAAACGGGACCTAGTGAAACTTCAAAGCTTTTGCACAGCAAAGGAAACCATAAACAAGACGAAAAGACAACCCTCAGAATGGGAGAAAATATTTGCAAATGAATCCGTGGACAAAGGATTAATATCCATAGTATATAAACAGCTCATGCAGCTCAATATTAAAGAAACAAACAACCCAGTCCAAAAATGGGCAGAAGACCTAAATAGACATTTCTCCAAAGAAGACATACAGATGGCCAAGAAGCACATGAAAAGCTGCTCAACATCACTAATTATTAGAGAAATGCAAATCAAAACTACAATGAGGTATCACCTCACGCTAGTTAGTATGGGCATCATGAGAAAATCTACAAACAACAAATGCTGGAGAGGGTGTGGAGAAAAGGGAACCCTCTTGCACTGTTGGTGGGAATGTAAATCGACACAGCCACTATAGAGAACAGTATGGAGGTTCCTTAAAAAACTAAAAATAGAATTACCATATGATCCAGCAATCCCACTACTGGGCATATGCCCAGAGAAAACCACAATTCAAAAAGACACTTGCACCCCAATGTTCATTGCAGCACTATTTACAATAGCCAGGTCATGGAATCAACCTAAATGCCCATCGACAGAAGAATGGATAAAGAAGGTGTGGTACATATATACAATGGAATATTACTCAGCCATAAAATCGAACGAAATTGGGTCGTTTGTTGAGACGTGGGTGGATCTAGAGACTGTCATACAGAGTGAAGTAAGTCAGAAAGAGAAAAACAAATATCGTATATTAACGCATATATGTGGAACCTAGAGAAATGGTACAGATGAACCACTTTGCAGGGCAGAAATTGAGACACAGTTGTAGAGAACAAACGTATGGACACCAAGGGGGGAAAGGTGTGGGGTGGTGGGTGTGGTGGTGTGATGCATTGGGCGATTGGGATTGACATGTATACACTGATGTGTATTAAATTCATGACTAATAAGGACCTGGTGTATAAAAATTGAGAGTAATTTTCTAACATTAACATAAGTTTTATTGAAATCTAAACCAAGAGTGCCACTCCACTGCCAATGCTCTGAGTCATCCAAGTCCCTGAGCTAAGAATTTTTGCTCAACTAGCTATCCTTGTTTTTGAACATGTTGGGTTTGCATATTTATATATATATATTTTTTCTTTTTTTTAATTAATTTATTTTCTTTTTGCGGTATGCGTGTGTCTCACTGTTGTGGCCTCTCCCGTTGTGGAGCACATGCTCCGGATGCGCAGGCTCAGCAGCCATGGCTCACGGGCCCAGCCGCTCCGCGGCATGTGGGATCTTCCCGGACCGGGACACGAACGTGTGTCCCCTGCATCGGCAGGAGGACTCTCAACCACTGCGCCACCAGGGAAGCCCTATATATATATATATTTTTTTTTTTTTACTCTAGACAGGAATGGATCCAGATTTCATGGTGATTGAAGTTTATACAAGTTTAGGTGTCTTATTTGAGAAAAAGCAATATGAAATTATGGGTGTAAAATGAAGTACCAGAAACAAGAACAAGTAAAGGGCCCTAGAAGCTTAAGTTTCATTAGTTTCCTGGTAAATTCCTCTCATGATGTAGTATTATTCTCCCCATTTTCAAGGTGAATCACTTGAGGACAAATAATTTAATATCCCCAAAATCACAGAACTAGAAGTGACAGAGATATCAAAGTCTTGTCTGATTTCAAAGCCCATATAATAGAGAAATAGAGTAGCCTAGAAAAATCTGTGGACTACACAGTTACAACAGAAAGTTCTATAAGAGTTCTGAGAGAAGCCTTTTGTAGATCCTGGAGTCATCAGGATAGACTTTCAGAGATGTGGTGTAAGATCAACTTTGAAGAATAGGTTATATTTTTTGAGGAACCTTCATACTGTTTTCCATAATGGCTGTACCAATTTATATTCCCACCAACAGTTTAGAAGGATTCCCTTTTCTTTATATCCTAACACTTATCTTTTTACTTTTTCATAGTAACCGTCCTAACAGGTGTGAGATAATATCTCATTGTGGTTTTGATTTCCATTTCCCTGATGATTAGTGATAATTGAGCACCTTTTCCTCTACCTGTCCATTAAGTGTGTCTTCTTTGGAAAAATGTCTATTCAGGTCCTTTGCTCATTTTTAATGGAATTACTTAGATTTTTTTATTTGTTTGTTTTGGGGATTTTGTTTGTTTTGCTATTATGAGTTCCTTATGTGTTTTGAATATTAACCCCTTATCAGATACATGGTTTGCAAATATTTCCTCCCTATCTGTAGGTTGCCTTTTCATTTTGAGTTTTCTTTGTTGTTCAGAAGCTTTTTCATTGAATATAGTTCCACTTGTTTATTTTTGCTTTTGTTACCTGAGCGTTTGGTGTCATATTCAAAAATAATTGCCAAGGCCAGTGTCAAGGAGCTTTTTCCCTGTGTTTCCTTCTAAGAGTTTTATGGCTTCAGGTCTTATGTGTAAGTCTTTACTCCATTTTGAGTTGATTTTTTTGTATGATTTAAGATAAGGGTCCAGTTTCTTTCTTTTGCATGTGGACATTCAGTTTTCCCAGCACCATTTGTTAAAGAGACTACCCTTTCCTCATTGTGTATTCTTCATGCCCTTGTGGAAAATTAGTTGGCTGTATATGCTTGGGTTTATTCCTGGGCTCTCTGTTCTGCTCTGTTGGTCTATGTGTCTGTTTTTTTGTTTGTTTGTTTTGTGGTACGTGGGCCTCTCACTGTTGTGGCCTCTCCCGTTGTGGAGCACAGGCTCCGGACGCGCAGGCTCAGCGGCCATGGCTCATGGGCCTGGCCGCTCCATGGCATGTGGGATCTTCCCGGACCAGGGCACGAACCCATGTCCCCTGCATCAGCAGGCTGACCCTCAACCACTGCGCCCCCAGGGAAGCCTGTGTGTCTGTTTTGATGCCATTACCATACTGTTTTGATTGCTCAAGCTTTGTGATATAACTTGAAATCAGGAAGTGTGATTCCTCCAACCCTGTTCTTTTTTCTCAGGATTGTTTTGGCTATTTGGGGTCTTTTGTTGTTCCGGATGAATTTTAGGATTGCTTTTTCTTTACTGTGAAAACTACCAATGGAAATTTGATAGGGATTATTTTGAATTTGTGTATTGTTTTTGGTAGTGTGTACATTTTAGCAATATTAGTTCTTTTAATTCTTGAATACAGTATATCTTTCTATTTGTGTCTTCTTCAGTTTCTTTCGTCAGTGTTTTATAGTCTTCAGCGTACAGATATTTCACTTCCTTGGTTAAGATTATTCCTAAGGAGCTTCCCTGGTGGCGCAGTGGTTGAGGGTCCGCCTGCCGATGCAGGGGACACGGGTTCGTGCCCCGGTCTGGGAAGATCCCACATGCCGCGGAGCGGCTGGGCCCGTGAGCCATGGCCGCTGAGCCTGCGCGTCCGGAGCCTGTGCTCCGCAACGGGAGAGGCCACAACAGTGAGAGGCCCGCAAACCGCAAAAAAAAAAAAAAAAAGATTATTCCTAAGTATTTTATTCTTTTCGACGGTATTATAAATGAGATTATTTTTTTGCTTTTCTTTTCAGATAGGTCATTATTGGTGTAAAGAAATGCATCTGATTTTTGTATGTTGATTTTTATGTGCTATAACTATACTAAATTCATTTATTAGTTTGAACCATTTTTTTGTTGCTCCTTTAGGATTTTCTCCATATAGGATTTTGTCATTTGTAAACAGAGGTAACTTTACTTCATTCTTTCTGATTTGGATGCATTTTATTTTTTCTTGTCTGATTGCTCTTGATACTGTATGATCCAGCAATTCTTCTCTTGGATATATACCCAGAGGAAATGAAATCAGTGCCTCAAAGAGGTATCCATATTCCCATATTTATTGCAGCCTTACTCACAGTAGCTATGTTATGGACACAACCTAAGTGTCTGTCAATGAATAAATGGATAAAATAATTGTGCTATACATATAAACAATGGAATGTTAGCATTAAAGGAGGAGATCTTGTCATTTGCAACAACATTGATGAACTTGAAGGACATTATGCTAAGTGAAATAAGCCAGACACATAAAGAAAATAACTACAGATTGTCTCCAACTTTCAGTGGTTCAATTTAGGATTTTTTTTCTTTTTTTTTACATTATGATGGTGCAAAAGCAATATGCATTCAGTAGAAGCTGTACTTCAAATTTTGAATTTCAGTCATTTCCTGGGCTACCAATATGCATTACTATACACTCTTACGATGTTGGGCAGTAGTAGTGAGCCACAGCTCCCTACACTTAAAACCATTCTGTTTTTCACTTTCAGTATAGTACTCAGTAAGTTACATGAGATATTCAACACTTTATTATAAAATTGGCCTTCTGTTAGGTGATTTTTCCCAGCTGTAGGCTAATTGTTCTGAGCATGTTTAAGGTGGCTAAGCTATGATGTCCGATAGGTTAGGCATATTAAATGCGTTTTCGGTTTACAACATTTTCAGTTTACAATGGATTTATCAGTACATAATCCCATTGTAAGTTGAGAAATATTTGTATATGATCTCACTTATATGTGGAATCTAAACAAATTGAATACATAGAAGCAGAGAGTAGAAGGAATGATGGTTACCAGGGGCAGGAAGGTAAGGGAAATGGAGAGATACTGGTCAAAGAGTAAAAAGTTACTGTTATGTAGGATGAATGAATCTAGAGATCTAATGTAGAGCATGATGACTATAGTTAACAATACTATATCAAGTACTGGAAATTTGCTAAGAGAAGATTTCAGGTGTTTCACCATTAAAAAAAAAAGGTAACTATGAGATTTTATGTTAATTAGCTTGACTGTAATTATCATTTCACTATGTATATGTGTATCAAATAATCATGTATACCTTATATAAAAGTGTATTAAAGTATACACCTTGTATACAGTTGTATAAAGGTGTATTTTATTTTAAAATGAAAAAAAGAATAGGTTAAAAATTGGCTAGATTCATTCAAAAAACATTTAATCCTACTCTGGAGGAGTGGATCTAAATATTGTGTCACTTCAATGTTATATTTATAATTTGGAAGACCCTCTTTAGAAAAAATACATAATTATAAATAAAATATTATGTATTGGGCCATGTAAGAGGACCATGTGAATGAGGGGCCCTGAATATTAAGCTTCATTAACCTTACGATAAAGCATCTCATTACAATGTAGAAGTACAGATTTTGTATGCAGTATTTTGGTGGGAGGGGGCAGGGAAGCTGTGGAATTATCATACTATGTAAGCTTGCTTGAAACTAGCTGGTGTTGACCACATACAGAAAAATTATATTCTAAGTATTTTAAGAGACTTTTTGATATCCCTTTATCATGTTGGGACTGTTTCCTGCATGTATTCATAAATAAATAAGAAAGTACTATTTAAAAAATTATAAAAAGTAGAAAGCCAAATAGAGTTATGAATAAATTATAGTGTTAATAGCTTAATGCCTTGCATATGTAGGTATTTTTTAGATAGTTTTATATTTATATTCTGAAGTGTGATATGTAAAACTGAAGTATCCATGTATAGGTTTCCTACAATAAAAGTGCTTTTAGTTACCTAGGTGGGAATAAGTAAATTAAAATCTGGCTCACTAACTAGTCTCTCCACATAGTTTCATGCAGCAGGCTTATTTTATACCCCAAACTGTTCTATCCATAATTGCTTTTATAAGTCACAACATAATGCTAATTGGATCCATTTATATGTAAAGTTATTAATTTATTTTCACTTTGATATGAATTGTGACCACTATTTTGCTGGAAGTTTTAGACTTGATCATTGATGCTCATTATTTTACTACATGGAAGTACCTTCATGTATGTCAATTAAATGAATTTGCTTACAGGTTGATAATTTTTCAAGATTATTAATACACAGGGGGAACAAGGGTCATTGTTAGAGAAGGGGAAGGAGGGAAGAACTCTTAGTTGGCATCCATAATGGACAGTATCTATTTCCCTAAGAAAGGATTATTTCATGCAATAATTCCACTTCAAATGCATATCTTCCTCTGAGTTTCTAGTATACTACATGATATTAAGCACAAAACACAGGCCTTACTGAATTCATATAAAAATAACAAAGGGCCAGGTAAATTGAAAAAAGCAGAGAATAGGATTATGCAAACAAGTTGTGTTTGTTCTGTAGTCTTGGCAAAAGGAGCAGCAAAAGCAGTTCAGATCTTAAGTTTAATGTAGATTCTGCCTCTTTTCACACCATTTTTATGCCGAATTGCTAATAACTAACAAAATAAATTGATATGCCTCTTGCCTATTTTATCGGCCCCTGGTTGTCCTTGTAGAGTATTTAATACTATAAAATGGCAAAAAGTTAGGCAGAAATGGTCAACTTTTAAGTAAATTAAAGTTGATCAGTTCTGGTTTTTGTCATTTAAGATTTTTTAAATCAAGAACAACAATATAATACCTCTAAAAATAATGGAACACACTGACAAGTCCCTTCAACTTAAAGAGGAACTTGAGTTCGAGAGAAGTTAAGTGACTTAGCTAACAAAGGTCGTTGTCAGTAAGAGAGCTTTGACTAGATTACTAAGCTTCTCTATTCCTACTGCACTACACCATGGTGTCCCAATTAGTTGCCCTATGGCAAGGAAATATCAGAAAAGAATTAAGTTCCTGGATATAAAGATATTTAATTTGGTCATGAGGTAATGGAAAATACTATTAACTAATAATACATACAAGAAGCTTAAAATTGCACTTGAGAAACATTGTGATAGCTAAGTGTGGAGTTGTAAGTGACTTTAGAGAGAGTCTATTGCAGATCAGTTCTCTTATTTTACAAATGAGGAAACAATGAAGGTTAGGTGATTTACCCAAAACAATACAGATAATTCTAGAGCAACTATCAGAAGGCAGCTGTAGTTACAGTGGTTCAGAGACTACAATTTAATGCCTGCCTCCTGGGTTGAAATTTTGGCTTCTACATCAGTTATTTGACCTTGTGCAAATCCTGTAAACTCTTTTTATCTCAGTTTCCTCATCTGTTAAAATGGGATGATGATAATAATAATTACTAATTCATAAATTTTATGAGGATTAAAAAATATATTCAGAACACTGCATAGCAGGTATGTGTTCAGTAAATGTTTCTATTACTAAAAGATTTTGATTGAATGCTCTATTTAAATATAGTCTATTTTAGTTAACCAAAAATCCTTTTATACCTTGATTTGCCTAGTTATTGGGAGAACCTAGGCTAGACCCTTGATGTCTACAGTTGTAATCTAGTGTTTTTCTTTTCAATCATATAAAATTGTTTCTTTTGTTACAGATTTGTTTTATCACATAATCATTTGCCAAGGTTTATTTCAGTTTTACTCTCTGAATACTTTTAACGTTTGAGTAGTAAAAAACAAATTTATCTTATCTTTAAAACTTGTTTAACAAAGTGCACTCATTTTCTCATTGCCATTTTGGCTTTTATAAGAAATGACAAAAGAAATCATTGGTATTTTATTTACTATTTTTAGACCATGTATATATATTTTGAGTAATTTAACTGTACAATAGATACCGAATTAGTTTCACTTTTTCATTTACTACTCATTTACTAGTGTTACAGTTCAACTTTAGTGGCAGGGATCACATCCATTATAAAACTGATTAGACAATTTAATTTGGAATTTAACACTGGATATGGCCAAAAGAGATAAGCCCACAAATAGTGTGAAACATTAATCTTGTGCTGCTTCTTATGTCAGTGAAAGCCAGCATCTTGTGTTTCTGCTGTGAACTGGAGTATCCAGTGCTATCTGTGAAGGGTCAGCACCACAGAGATCAACCGGTTTTCTTGGTTTTACACAAAAGATCAAAACTTTGTAAAGTCCATGAGCATTGTAATTAAACTACATTCAGATTCTTTTGAATATTGGTGACTTGGACTTCAGAGTCTGAGGTTCCAGGGTGGTCATATTCCCCTGCTTTTGACCACATAGATTGCCTTTACAAAGAGGAAAAGTTTTCATTAATATTCAGGTGCCAGTGTTCCCTGTACAATAGTTTTCCTAATATTGTGACAGTTGAATTTTTGTGTCCTCCATTTGTAACTCCTAACCTCTAGAGTAATGAGAAGCTGTGAAAAAGTATTGGTATCAAGAGGTTTCAATAGCCCTGCAGCTGGTTCAGCAAATGCAGTTTCATTATTGGTGAAGAATAAAATAGTACCTCATAAAAGTTTCTTGAAAAGTGAACTGGAATTCCCTTAATAAAGAAGTGCTGTTACATGGATTTAAAACAACCCCAGGAACGATAATCACAGAAAAGAGATTTAAGATCCAAAATTGGGGTGAAATGCTATTTGGATACTATGGTTATTGGGAAATATGCTTTCAAAAAATCTTTATTAATGATTTGGATATGAAATAATGAAAATTGTACAGATAATTAAGATGTGCTATAAGCATTAATCTAAGAGAAATAATTCAGAAAGAGAGGTTTAAGGATTAAGTGCATAGAAAAGAAGTTAATAAAAAGTGATATACTGTGAAAAAATAAAAACTAGAGGCCTGTGGAAAGAAAGAATACTGCAAGCAGGGTGGCAAGCTATAAGATTAAATAACACTTTAAAAACAGGAAATTAGATGTGATCTACAGTGATTTGGTTTTAAAAAATGGTTAAGAGTATATTTGAGTGGGAAGCATGAGGTAATTTAGAGATTATTTATACTCAAATATCACATCAAGATTAGGAAATTATAGCCTTTTTCAGCATATATGTATTTATTCAAAAATACTTGCATATATCTGGACACTAATGAATGTCGGCATATTTAAAGTATTTCGAAAGAAAATAATCATTCAAGACTTGAAGGGATAATCATTCAAGACTGACATTCTGGAGTGAATTAGAAAAGTTATGCATTAATTAGACTAAAGGATAGAGTCACTTAGTATTGCTTTTTCTATCAAAGTAATGTTCAGTTACCCAACATTTATTGTCTACTACATGCTAGATACTATATTAAATGTTTTGTATGTCTACATTGCCTCATTTAATACTCATTGACCCTCTGAGAAAATGGAGGCTTAGCAAGTTATAATATTTACACAAGATCAGACAATTCCTTGTGGCATAGCTAGAACTCAAACCCTTGTCTGTCTAACTAGTATAAACGATCTTAACCAATCTGTAATTAATAGTTGTATACTTATTTATGTGAGATATACCCATCAACATAGGAAATTAATTTGAGTATTAGCAAAATGGAGGTGCGTAATTTGTGATAAATATTCAGAGATATACAAACAAATGCAGTTTACCTTATTGAAAATGAGACTTAAAAAAATTGAATTGCTTTTGGCCCACCTCTGAGATTGCTCATGGGTTCTATTTCTTTTTTTAACTGTGTCCTGTTTCACATTTCCCTTCCTGGATCAGTCCTGAAATTCATTCTTGGCTCTTCCCCTTTGTCCTCTTTTGAATGCTGCCTCAATATGCAAGTCTATTCTTACCTCTCTTTTGTAGTGTAGTATAATCCTTGCCTTCTGTCCTGCATCTTATCTTCTGTCTATTTTAATAACTAAGGAACATTTATCCTCAGTTCCTAGATTCCTTTAATTCTGGAAGTTGGATATCCAGAATTGTAATTTATCTTAAATCTGAAAAACACATATTCAGGTAGATGGGCTACCACTAAATAATTTATAGTAAAACAATAATATATTAAAAAATAATAATGAGTTCAGTGATACCAAAAACATCAGTTAAATTGTTAACTGTTTAGTATATTTTCCAAAGGATATATACATTAACATTAAGCAATTGACTTATTTGAGGTTTCTAACTTAACTGACTGAATTGATTAGATATTTTATGTCATAGACTGATGAAGCTTCACAATGTAAACTCACCAGATGCCAACAGCACCCTCCCCATGTTGTACTGATCAAAAATACCTCCAGACATTGCCAAATATCCCCTGGGTGGGGGCTGAGGGGTCAAAATTAGTAAAGGTATAGACTAATATACATTTTTATTATAAACTCATTCAATTTAATTCCAGACTTAAATTAATGAATTCAGTGAAAGAGTCAGAGAAACAGTACCATGTGAAATTAGACGAGTTCAGTATGAATTACCATTAAGCTGTTCAGTTAGATTGCAAGGATGTTAAGGGCTGTGACCATCGTTTAGGCTTCATGCAAAACAGCTTCTAGAGTACCCAAATAATTTAGTTGATCTTACCACTGGCATCTTTGCCCACACTTCCCTGATCACATATATAACACACAATGTTCAAAATAGAAAACCAGCAAGAAACTAAACTGGGAAAGACAACATAATGTAATGAAAAAAGTCCATCGACTTGGATTAAAAAAAAAAAGCAAAAAACATGGATTTACATTTTTTTGTTCATTTAATTACCCAGTCTTTAACTGTAGCCACATCATTTAGTTTCCCTAAGCCCTAGTTTATTTATCTACAAAGAAGGGAAATTGAACTATGTATCAAATGGTTTTCAAATATCAGTCCTTAGAACTAGTACCAAGCCATAGAGAAGTTTTCATTAGTCTTCTGTTAAATGAGAAAATATAGAAAATTTAGTCAGTTCTTCATAAAGTTAACTTATTCAATTTTAGAAGACTTTTTATTCTGAGATCAGGTATTTTGACATTTGATGTTAAAATGTAATTTTATTATAATTGTGATTGTAATAAACTACAGTTTTGTTTTTACTCTTCACAAAATAAAAACAATTCTCTTAGTTTTGGATGAAATTTTGCTAATCTGTTGAATGAAAACATTTGAGAACTATTGACTGGATCTCCAAGGCCAGTCTCAGAAAGAAGAGTGTATAATTCTACAAACATGTAAATATAGCTCTACTGTTTACTTTTATCTGATAATATTATAATAAATTGCATAAGGGTAGTCTGGAGAATGCTGCCACAAAGAATTTAAGTTAAAAAGACAAAAAGGATGAGAAGTTACTACTTTTTAAGTGAATTAAAGAATCTCAGTAAGATGGTCATTTTGAGCATAAATATCAAAGTAATCTTGTCTACAAGACCTTGGCCAAAATGAATAAGGAAAAATTAAAATAGAGGAAAAATGTCTTTAATACTAAACATTATGGGAAACTTCCATCGGCATTCCACTCACTGGGGTGTCTCTGTTACATAATTTACACATGAAATCCCCATTGTAGAAAGGAGCTTATAATTTTGACTCCTTTTCCTCAGAAAACCATGTGGTATTGCAGGAAAAATAGTGGAGAAGCTCTTAGAAGGGACCTGTTCTAGAACCCTCTGATTTGGTGGATAGAGGGATGGATAGGGAGCACAACTCCACTTGAATTTTCTCTTGTTGCTGTGGATCAGTAGTTCTTGAAAGCAGGTGTGCCAGGGGCCACAGAAAGTGAAGTTATCCACCAGTACCACCTGGTGGGTAATGAGGCATATCCCTAAAGTAGTAAGACACTTTTCTAATGTGAGAACCAGCAATTTAATAAAAAGAATCCAAAATCCAAATAGCTACATATTGTAACTGGAGGAAACAGACCACACAGAATGCTAGAGGTGGCAAACCTGCCCCTGCTAATTGGTTAGCCAAAACCAAGAAAATAATCTAAGATGAAGTTTCTGTCCTCGAATTATCCATGTCTCTGGTTCTTCTCCCCTTCACACAGACTTCAGAATTACTTAACCAGAAAAATAAACATACAATTGCCCCTTCAGATTAAGATCTAAGAGCAAAATTTTGATAGTGTTCTCTTACAGCAAGTGAGGAGATCTGTCCTATGCCAAACCTAAAGATGTGTTCTTTTTCAAGGATAAATACACAGAAAAGTTAAAATGAGACCTAGCTATGAAAAGATTCTACAAAGAAATAGGTGGAGAAAATTTTAGCAATAAGAAGCAGAATAGCATTTATGAGAAAGATTTTCTGTAGTAAAACCATGTAACTTTTATAGATTCTGATTTATATATTCTCAGTAAAATTCAAAATTAGATTTAATAAAACAAAGAAATGAAAAATTAGATAATAAACCAATATATAAAGAGACCTAATTGTGAACAGGAGAGAATAGAAGAAAATTAATAATGCTATACCAACTAAAATTCCATTAGCAAAGAATGGAAGGCACAGTGAAGAAAATAAATCAGAGATATGGAGGAAACACTTAGAATTTTTTGCTGAGAATGTAAAGGGAATGTCAAAAATGAAAATAGAAGATAGTATATATATGGAGGTCAGAAACAGATACACCTAAACAAAAGATACACCTAAAACAAATTTAGCCAAAAAGATTGAAAGTGAAAAATAAAATGCAGGAAAGAGCAAAAATTTTCATACACACGCAAATTGAAATAAAACAGGATATAAATTATTTCAGAGTATAATTAATGTATTACACTTATTAAGATGAAAATGGTCATTTTTAATTAAAAAGGCTGTAATGCCCAATGAAGCTATAATTACACACAAACACACATACACACACACACACACACACACAATGTGACATCAAGATATAGAAAGTAAAAAGGAGAAATTAGCTAAAACAATGGTAGAAGGGCACTTCTGTGGTTTTTATGTTTTACATTTAAGTTTTTTAATCAATTTGAGCTAATTTTTGTGTAAGGTGTACAGGTTAAGTAAAGTCTCATTTTTTGTTTTTTTAAGATAAAGATTCCAATTTTTGCCCATCAAAAACACGTGGACATTGTAAATAGTAGTAAATGGAACTGATAAAGGTGCAAAAAATAGGCACTGAAAAACTGTAGTTGCGAATACAAATTGATGAAACCTAATGTGATTCAACATTTGAAGTTTGTGGGATTTATCCAAAAATAAATAATCATAGATAGGCACAAAAATTTACATAGAATAGTGTTAACTGAGTGTTATTACAGGAAAACACTGGAAACAATCAGTCTACATGTCCAGTGTTAGGATGACTGATTGGTAGAATAGAATACACAAGATTAGAATGGTATGTAGCCATAGGAAATTGTTCATAATATAGTAAGTGAAAAACAAGTTACAAAACAATATTCTATAGTATGTTAATAGTATAGAGAATTACAAATGATTTTTATTTTCTTCTTTGTGTTTTTTCCTAAGAGTTCCAACAATATTCAGTGTTACCACTAACTATTTTTATTTTGGGAGTTTATTGTGAATAAAGCAGAGAACAGTTTCAGGTTTTGTTGTGGTTACTATTTTGAGTTTTATTACTATCTTAATGAGTTTTTCTTTCATGACTTTAAAAGTATTGCAACATTTTAAAGTTGTTTTTATGAAGAGAAATGTATTTTTACCCTAGCAGACTGTATCTCTTATTTTTATAATGAAAATTATTAACATATATAATTATTTAAACATATATACATATATAATTTTAATTATAAAATTATAAAATGTCTTCCTTTTTGTACTATGTTAGCTGATTTTTCATCACTAAAACTTTAGGAAGGAAAAAAAGATAAGGTATGAGGAAATTGCTCCTAATTGCTGTTTTTAAGGGAAGTGAACCTAACACCTGCAATTTTTTTCTTAGAAGAACAGCCCAACACTTATTTTTAAAAGTAACTACATTTATTAACTTTTTAAAACACTCTTACTTTATTCAAACTGAGTCACTTATGCCCTTTTATCTACTGTAACTAAGATTTTAGATTGGCTTCTATTATAGCACTCTAGAGAAGATAATATGAGGAAGAAAAATTACTCATTTTTACAAAACTAGGGCGGCCACGGGACAATGGTGTAAAATTCTTGCTAAAAACATAGAGGTCCTCAATAAATAGAAACATGTTCTGTTGCAATGTTTGTCCGAGTACATCTGTTTATTAGGTGGGTGAAATTTTTAATCTTTATTCAAGGTAAAACTGCATTTTTGGATTAATCAAATTGGCGATATACTTCACGAGGTAATCTTGATAACCAAGTAACTTTTTTCTTTTATATATCTTTCAAAAAGATAAAGACATCTCAAGTTGTAAGGAATTTAGCTAAGGACTTTGATAGGTAAATAATTTAAATCTCTGTCCAAAGCTATCAAAAAGAAAAAGTATTACGTATGTGTGTATTATATATTCAAACAAATGAATGTGCATACATGTATATAATGAAACAAAAAGATTATGTTGCAAGATTTCTATTCTGAACATGACCCTAAAATGAAGGAGTAAGGATTATAATGCATAATGTTTGTTTAGAGTAACTTTTCTAATTCTTGAGAGGGAAAAGGAAAAATATGCAAACTTGAAGAATCTCTTTTTTATAAAATGGATAATTTATGGAATATATTGAATATATAGTATTCTAGCGATATATATAAATTCATAATGCTGCACTAACACTGGTTTTATATGCATAGATTGTAGTATGTGATACTAAAGGTAGATGCAAAGTGGGTTTATTATCCTTTTGTACACTTAAAAGGTTTTAGTGAGTCTAGATCCTTTTAAGTTCCTTTAGACTCTATCAAAGTTTCACCTAACTTCTTTGCAGAAATTGAAAAGTTGATCCTAAAATTCACGTAGAAAGTCAAGAGGCCCAGAATAGCCAAAATAATCTTGAAAAAGAAGAAAATTAGAGGACTCACACTACTCAATTTCAAGATATACTACAATGCTACTACAGTATTCAAGACAATGTGGTAATGGAATAGAATTGAGAGTCTAGAAATAAATCATACAATAGCCAAGTGATTTTTGACAATAGTGCCAAAGCAATTAAATGAGGAAAAAATAATCTTTTAAAATAAACGGTGCTGAGATCACTGCATATCCACATGAAAAAGAATGAACTTGGACCCCTACTGTACACCATGTATAAAAATTAACTGAGTATGGATCCAAAACTTAAATGTAAGTGTTACAACTGTAAAACTCTTAGAAGAAAATTTAGGTGAAGAAAATTTAGGTGTAAATCTTCGTGACCTTGAATTAGGCAATGGTCTCTTAGATATGACACCAAAAGTACAAGTTAGATAGTAAGAAGTGTGGATGAGGATGTGGAGAAATTGGAACCCATGTACACTGCTGGTGGGATTGTAAAATGGCGTAGCCGCTTTGAAAAACAGTTTGGCCATTCCTTACCGAGTTAAACAAAGTTACCTTTATGAACCAACAGTTCAACTCCTAGGCATACACTCAAGAGAAGAGAAAATATACGTTCACACAAAAACTTGTACATGAGGACTTCCCTGGTTGCACAGTGGTTAAGCAATGCAGGGGACATGGGTTTGAGCCCTGGTTGGGAAGATCCCACACGCCGCAGAGCAACTAAGCCCATGTGCCACAACTACTGAGCCCATGTACCACAACTACTGAAGCCTGCATGCCTAGAGCCCGTGCTCTGCAACAAGAGGAGCCACCGCAATGAGAAGCCCGTGCACTGCAATGAAGAGTAGTCCCTGCATGCCACAACTAGGGAAAGTCCACACAGCAACGAAGACCCAATGCAGCCAAAAATAGATAGATAGATAAATAGATAAATTTATTAAAAAAAAACTTGTACATGAATGTTCATAGTAACACTATATATGATAGCCAAAAAGTAGTAACAAATCAAATGTCCATCAGCTGACAAGTAAATAAACAAAAGCTGGTATATCCATACAATGAGATATTATTCAGCAATAAAAAGGAATAAAGTCTTTTTACAACATGGATGAACCTTGAAAATATTATGCTAAGTGAAAGAAGCCAGTCACAAAGGACTACTTACTACATGATACCATTTAAATGAAATACCCAGTATAGGCAAATCCAGAGACAGGAAACTGATTAGTAGTTGAGGGAAGAGGGGACATGGAGAGGTTGGGCTTGGAGAGTGATAACTAAGGTGTGTAGGGTTTATTCTGCTATTAAAAAAAAAAAGATGTTCTGTGATTGATTGTGGGGCGGATGCACAATTCTGAATCTACTAAAAGCCATTGACTTGTACACTTAAAACGAATGGCTGTATGGTATATGAATTATATTTCAATAAATCTTTTTTTTAATATCTGATCATTTTTTGCAAGACAACTTAAGTTCATTGAGAGAAGAGCCGAACATATAAAATATATCAGTATAATTTGGCTATGTTTTCAGTTTACATTTTAATAATTGCTGTTGTTGGAAAAGTGCTTTTGAAATGTTTGTTCTGAAAAAGCAGTTTTCATCTTTTGGATGGATAGAAAGTGCCACTTATTTGTTCTCCATTCAGTATTACCAGTGAGCAGCACAGCCAGAGTTATTAGAATTATTTGGTGTGTAAAGCAGAGAAATGTAGCTAGAATTACCTTTAAGATGAAGTCTTACTAAAAAAGGGAAGCTGCATTTGGAAGTACACTTGATCGTATAGATCTAAGATAGTATTGGCTGGTTATTGAATATTAACAACATGTGGATCACTGTTGTTTCACCGGTTTTAAAGACAGAATCATTGTCTTCTGTCACTTATCTCAAAATCTCAGTTAAAAATTGATTTACACAGCATGAGTAGGAAGCAAGTTACATGTAAACTGGTAGGAATTATTAAATTAAATTCTTATCTTTTTCTTCCCAAGTAAGAAAGCTGCATAGAGGCTAAGTAGGTTTGTAAAGAACTGGGATTATGATAAGTAGCTTGAAAATGAGGGTTCTTGGTATAGCATATCCTTTATAGGTTTGAGCTTTATATTGTTCTGAATAGCAAAATATGATATGAGCAAAAGTTTTCTCCTTTCAATAAAGGTAACAAAATTTTAATCAAGTTTTAATAAGTGGAAGAGAAACCATATAAAACAAAGTATTCTAGAAAATAATTGTTTATAACTTTAAGGTTGAAAAGATAACATGCTGGAAGTTTAAATGGCAAAATATAGTATTTTAGTTACTGTCAGTATATTGAAGTATTGTCATTAAATTGGGTCAAATGCTAAATAGCTTTATTTTTTTCTTAAAAAACATTTTTTTCACTGTTGTTTGAAATTATGTAGACAGTCATAATGCATACGATTCCTTTTTTAAATTTAATTTTTATTTTATATTGGAGTATAGTTGATTTACAATGTTATGTTAGTTTCAGGGATAGAGCTAAGTGAGTCAGTTATACATATACATATATCGATTCTTTTTCAGATTCTTTTCCCATATAGGCTATTTCAGAATATTTGAGTAGAGTTCCCTGTGCTATGCAGTAGGTCCTTGTTCATTATCTATTTTATCCATAGTAGTGTGTAAATGTTAATCACAACCTCCAAACATATGCCTCCCTACCACCTTTCTCCTTTGGTAACCATAAGTTTGTTTTCTAAGTCTGTGAGTCTCTCTTTTGTAAATAAGCTCATTTGTATCATTTTTTGAATTAGTTTCCATGTATAAGTGATATCATATGATATTTGTCTTTCTCTGACTTACTTCACATAGTATGGTAATCTCTAGGTTCATCCATGTTGCTGCAAATGGAATTATTTCATTCTTTTTTATTTCTGAGTAATATTCCGTTGAATGTATGTACCATATCTTCTTTAGTCATTCCTCTGTCAGTGGACATTTAGGTTGCTTCCATGTCTTGGCTATTGTAAATAATGTTGCAATGAACATTGGGGTGCATTTATCTTTTCGAAGCATGATTTTCTCCGGATATATGCCCAGGAGTGGGATTGCTAGATCAAATGGTAGCTCTATTTTTAGGTTTTGTTTTTGTTTTTGTTTTGGCTGTGTTGGGTCTCCACTTATGTGCTAGGGCTTTCTCTAGTTGTGGCAAGCAGGGGCCACTCTTCATCGCGGCGTGCGGGCCTCTCACTATCGTGGCCTCTCTTGTTGCGGAGCACAGGCTCCAGATGTGCAGGCTCAGTAGTTGTGGCTTACGGGCCTAGCTGCTCCGCAGCATGTGGGATCCTCCCAGACCAGGGCTCGAACCCGTGTCCCCTGCATTAGCAGGCATATTCTCAACCACTGCGCCACCAGGGAAGCCTTAGGGTTTTTTTTAAATCTTTATTTTATTTATTTATTTGGCTGCATGGGGTCTTAGTTGCAGCACACGGGATATTTGTTGCAATGTGCAGGATCTTTGTTGTGGCGTGCGGGATCTTTTTTGGGTTTTTTTCTTTGTTTTTTTAATTGCGGCATGCAGAATCTTTAGTTGTGGCATGTGAACTCTTAGCTGCGGCATGTGGGATCTAGTTCCCTGACCAGAGATTGAACCTGGGCCCCCTGCGTTGGGAGTGCGGAGTCTTACCACAGGAC
This sequence comes from Lagenorhynchus albirostris, assembly GCF_949774975.1. Taxonomy (NCBI): domain Eukaryota; kingdom Metazoa; phylum Chordata; class Mammalia; order Artiodactyla; family Delphinidae; genus Lagenorhynchus; species Lagenorhynchus albirostris. Next base: position 12,536,120 of record NC_083110.1, read on the forward strand.
CACCAGGGAAGTCCCTCTATTTTTAGTTTCTTAAGGAACCTCCATACTGTTCTCCATAGTGGCTGTACCAATTTACATTCTCACCCAAAGTGTAGAAGGGTTCCCTTTTCTTCACACCCTCTCCAGCATTTATTGTTTATATACTTTTTGATGATGGCCATTCTGACTGGTGTGAGGTGATACAACATTATAGTTTTGATTTGCATTTCTCTGATAATTAGTGTTGTTGAGCATCTTTTTATGTGCCTCTTGGCCATCTGTATGTCTTTTTTTGGTTGTTGTTTTGATTGGGTTGTTTGTTTTTTTGATATTGAGCTGCATAAGCTGTTTGTATAATTTGGAAATTAATCCCTTGTCAGTTGCTTCATTTGCAAATATTTTCTTCCATTCTGAGGGTTGTCTTTTCATTTTGCTTATGGTTTCCTTTGCTGTGTAAAAGATTTTCAGTTTAATTAGGTTGCATTTGTTTATCTTTGTTTTTACTTTCATTACTCTAGGAGGTGGGTCAAAAAAGATATTGCTGCAATTTATGTCATAGAGTGTTCTGCCTATGTTTTCCTCTAAGGGTTTTATAGTATCCAGCCTTACATTTGGGTCTTTAATCCATTTTGAGTTTATGTTTGTGTAAGGTGTCAGGGAGTGTTCTAATTTCATTCATTTACATGTAGCTGTCCAGTTTTCCCAGCACCACTTATTGAAGAGGTTGTCTTTTCTTCATTGTATATTCTTGCCTCCTTTGTCATAAATTAGGTGACGATAGGTGCGTGGGTTTATCTCTGGGCTTCCTATCCTGTTCCATTGATCTGTATTTCTGTGTTTGTACCATACTATTTTGGTGACTGTAGCTTTGTAGTATAGTTTCAAATCAGGGAGCCTGATTCCTCCAGCTCCGTTTTTCTTTCTCAAGATTGCTTTGGCTATTTGGGGTCTTTTATGTTTCCATACAAATTAAAAAATTTTTTTGTTCTAGTTCTGTGAAAAATGCCATTGTTAATCTGATAGGGATTGCATTGAATCTGTAGATTGCTTTGGGTAGTATAGTCATTTTCACAATATTGATTCTTCCAATCCAAGAACATGGTATATCTCTCCATCTATTTGTGTCATCTTCAGTTTCTTTCATCAATATCTTATAGTTTTCTGAGTACAGGTCTTTTGCCTCCTTGGATAGGTTTATTCCTAGGTATTTTATTCTTTTTGATGTGATGGTAAATGGGATTGTTTCCTTGATTTCCCTTTCTGATCTTTCATTGTTAGTGTATAGGAATGCAAGAGATTTCTGTGTATTAATTTTGTATCCTGCAACTTTACCAAATTCATTGATAAGCTCTAGTAGTTTTCTGGTAGCATCTTTAGGATTTACTATGCATAGTATCAGGTCATCTGCAAACAGTGACAGTTTTACTTCTTCCTTTCCCATTTGGATTCCTTTTATTTCTTTTTCTTCTCTCATTGCCATGGCTAGGATTTCCAAACTATGTTGAATAATAGTGACAAGAGTGGACATCCTTGTCTCATTCCTGATCTTAAAGGAAATGCTTTCAGTTTTTCACCATTGACAGTGATGTTTGCTGTGCGTTTGTCATATATGGCCTTTATTATGTTGAGGTATGTTCCCTCTGTGCCCACGTTCTGGGGAGCTTTTATCATAATCGGGTGTTGAATTTTGTCAAAAGTATTTTCTGCATCTATTGAGATAATTATATGATTTTTATTCTTCAGTTTGTTGATGTGATATATCACACTGATTTTTGTGGATATTGAAAAATCCTTGCATTCCTGGGATAAATCCCACTTGAAAATGGTGTATGATCCTTTTAATGCATTGTTGGATTCAGTTTGCTAGTATTTTGTTGAGGATTTTTGCGTCTGTGTTCATCTGTGATATTGGCCTTTAATTTTCTTTTTTTGTGGTATCTTTGTCTGGTTTTGGTATCAGGGTGATGGTGGCCTCGTAGAATGAGGTTGGGAGTGTTCCTTTCTCTGCAGTTTTTTGGAAGAGTTTCAGAAGAGTAGGTGTTAACTCTTCTGTAATGGTTGATAGAATTTGCCTGTGAAGTTATCTGGTCCTGGACTTTTGTTTGTTGGATTTTTAATCACAGTTTCAATTTCAGAACTT